>NW_026061914.1:900000-1141302 GCF_023897955.1 Schistocerca gregaria | reverse complement strand
CTAGACAGACATCTTCCGAGTGGTGGTAGGTATGGAGACATCTTCTGAGGGTGGATTCGGTACACAGGCAACTTCCAAGGGGGGGTGTTGGAAGACAGATATTTTTCAAGGGGTGGGAAACATCTTCTAAAGGATGCAGTTTGGTAAGCAGTATCCTCCGAGAGGGGTCTAGACATTCTGTGAGGGGGATAACGTCGACAGTCATCTTCTGATTGGGGGGGGGTAGGTAGAAAGACATCTTCCGAGGAGTGTTAGGTATGGAGACATCTTCTGAGCCTGGGTGCGGTAGAAAGACATCTTCCAAGGGGTGGAGGGGGGTGTTGGAAGACAGACATCTTCCAAGGGGTGGGAAGCACCTTCTAAAGGATGCAGTTTGGTAGACAGACATCCTACGAGAGAGGATGTAGACATTCTCAGATGGGGAGTGTATATCTTCTGAGAGGAGTGGTAGATTGACATCTTCCGAGAGGGGGGAGATACTTTTCTTCCATGGCGGCAATAGATAGATATCTTCCGAGAGGAGGTACATAGATAGACATGTTTAAATGTGTGGTGAATGTACACAGACAACTTTCGAGAAGGGGGGTAGGTATACAGACATCCTCAGAGGGGGTGGGTTGGGAGACAGACATCTTCCGAGATAGGGATAAGATAGAGACAAATCATTCAAGGTGTGGTAGATAAATATACATATTCTGAGGGGTTTAGGTAAACATTCATATTATGACGGGTTGTGGGTGTAGGTAGACAGAAACCATCCGAGGAGGGGTATTTAGGCAGATAATGTCTGAGAGGGTTTATGTAGACTGGCATCTTCTGAGGGGTTGTAGGAGGACAGATATCTTCCAAGTGGAGGGTTGGTAGACAGACATCTTCAGATGTGGGGTGGGGTAGGTAGCCAGACATCTTCCAATAGGGGGTTGGTAGGCAGACATATCATGTGAGGGGATGGTTTAGACAGCCTTCTTCTGATGGGTGGGTGGGTAGACTGACATCTTCCATGATGGGGCGTAGGCAGAGAGACATTGTCCGAGGCAGGGTGACTATAGACATTTTTCGAGAGGGGGGGGTAGTTAGACAGACTTCTTCTGGGGGGTTGTAGGTAAACTGACCTCTTCAGAGGGGTGGCGAAGAATGACATTTGCCAAGAGGGGTAGGTAGAGAGACATTTTCCGATGGTGGAAAGTAGACAACATCTTCTCATGAGTGTAGGTAGACAGACATCTTCCGAGGGGGATGTGTAGGTGGACATACATCTTCCGATGGTTGGTGGGTACATAGACAGACATATTCCAATGGGTGCGGTAGGTAGACAAACATCTTCCAAGTGCGGGCGTCGTAGACAGATATCATACAAAAGTTCATGTAGGTAGACACACATCTTCTGAGGGGGTGTAGGGAGACAGACATTTTCCGAGGGGTGTACATAGACATACATTTTCCACGTGGGGTCTAGGTAGACAGACATCTTCAGATGAGGGGGTAATTAGACAATCATCTTCTGGGGTAGGCTGACAGACATATTCAGAAGTATGGGTTGGTAGACAATACTTTATGACTGGAGGGATGTAGAGAGACATCTTCCAAGGGGTGTAAGTAGGTAGACAGACCTCTTCTGTTGTGGGATTTGTAGGTAGGCAGACATCTTCCGAAGCAGAGGTGTTGGTAAACAGACAATTATCATGGACAGGGTTAGGTAGGCAGACATCTTCCCAGTGAAGTTTTGTAGACAGACATCTTCCAACGAGGGGTTAGGTAGACTGACATCTTCTGAGGCAGGGTAGGTAGATAGTCATCTTCGGAGGAGTGTTTGGTATACAGACATCTTCCGAACGGGTGTAGGTATACAGACATATACCTAAGGGAGAGGTAGACAGACATCATGGGAGTGGGGGTACGTAGACAGACAGGTGGATAGGTATACAGACATCTTCCGAGGGGGATTAGGAGGACAGACATTTTCCATTTGAGGGTTGATAGACTTACATCATCTGAGGGAGGAGAAATATCTTTTGAGAGGAGGGTATGTAGACAGACATTTCAGAGAGAGGGTAGACATCATCAGAGAGGGAGGTAGTCATCCTCCAACACAGGGGTAGATATCTTCCAAGAGGGGTGTAAATAAATATCTTCCAAGATGCGAGGTAGATGGACCTCTTCCGAGGGTTTTAGGTAGGCAGACATGTTCCGAGGTGTGGCATGTAGACATACACCTTCTGAGGGGAATAAGGTAGACAGTCATCTTCTTATGGGAAATGGGTAGGTAGAGAGACATATTCCAAGGGAGGGGGGGTAGGTAAGGAGGAGATATATTCTGAAGGTGAGTTCAGTACTCAGACATCTTCTGAGGGGTGTTCATGGTAGACAGACATCTTTCAAAGGGGGGGAGACATCTTCCAAAGTATGCGTTTTGGTATACAGACATCCTCCAAGAGGGGTGTGGACATTCTCTGATGTGGGAGTAGATATCTTCCCAGAGGAGTGGTAGTTTAACAACTTCCGAGAGGGGGGGGGTTGGGTAGGCAGACAGATATCCTCAGAGGTAGGGGTAGGGAGACAGATATCTCCCACAGGAGGGATAAAATCGAATCATTTGAAGGGGGTAGATAGGCATACATCTTCTGAGGGGTTTAGGTAGACATTCATCTTATGACAGGGGAAGGGGGTAGGTAGACAGATCATGCGGGGGGGGGGGGGGGGGATATGTAGACAGATATCTTACGAGAGGGGGGTAGTTAGGCAGACATATTCTGAAGAGTTGTAGGAGGACGGACATATTCCAAGGGGGTAGGTAGACAGGCATCTACAGAGGGGGTTAGGTAGACAGTCTTATCAGAGGTGTATAGGTAGACAGACATCTTCTAAGGGGTTTGGTAGACCAACATTTCCTAAGGAGTGGCAGGTAGACAAACTTCTTCCGAGTGTGGGTGGGTATGTAGACAGACACCAGTAAGGAATTGTAGGCTGACAGACATCCTTTGTGATAGATGGTAGGTAGGCAGAAATATTCCGAAGGGAGGGTTGGAAAACATACATCTTCCAATGGAAGGGGTAGGTAGTCATACATCTTCTGAGGGCTGGGTTTAGGTATACAGAGATCTTTCCAAGGGGGGGCAGGTAAGTAGACAGACATATACTCAGGGTAGGGGGATGAGAGACAGACATTTTCCGAGGGGGAGGGGTAGGTATACAGACATCTTCTGATGGTTGGGTAGGTAGACAGACATCTTCCGGGGTGGACAGCTAATCGGACATGGTTTGAGGGAGCTTAGGTAGACAGACATTTCCGATGGGGAGTGTAGGTAGACAGACATATTCTAAGGGTGGGGAGATGAGAGACATTTTCTGATGTGGAGATAGGTAGACAGACGTCTTCTGAGGGGTTGTAGGTAGACAGACATCTTCCAAGCGGGAGCTGTAGGTAGACAGACATCTTCAGAAGGAGATTGTAGGTTGATGGACATATTTTGTGCAGGTAATGATAGATAAACAAATTCCAAGGGGTGGTAGTTTAACAGACATCTTCCCAGGGGGGCTGAGTAGATAGACAGACATCATCCAACGTGGGTAGACAGACATATTCCAGGTGGAGTAGACATCCTCCAAGGGGTAGACATCTTCGAATGGTGGTGAGGGTAGGTAGACATCCTATGAGAGTGGGGTTAGAGATTCTCTGAGAGGGAGGTGTAGATAGCTACCAAGAGTGGAGGTAGATAGACATATTCCGAGTGGGGGGGGGGGGTTGGATAGAAATCTTCTGGGGGTTGAAATTTGGCATTTGGTAGACTGGGCTTTTCTGAGACTGTGTTTGGAAGACATTTTCCGAGGTGGGAGGTAGACAGATATATTCCGAGGCAGTTGGTAGGTAGACAGACTAATTCCAGGGTGGTTGGTATGCTGACAGACAT
This sequence comes from Schistocerca gregaria, assembly GCF_023897955.1. Lineage (NCBI taxonomy): Eukaryota > Metazoa > Arthropoda > Insecta > Orthoptera > Acrididae > Schistocerca > Schistocerca gregaria. The sequence continues at coordinate 1,137,394 of NW_026061914.1, read as the reverse complement.
CTTCTGAGGGGGGGGGGGGGGTAGACAGACATCGCCTGAGGGGCTGGAAGACACCTTCCAAAGTTTGGGGGTCTCTAGACATCTTCCGAGACAGGGGTAAACAACTTCGGAGTGGGGGGGCTGAGTAGGGGTTGGGATAGGTAGACAGACAAATTCCGAGAGGGCAGGTAGGTAGATAGACTTCTCCTTAGTGTGGGGGGGGGGGGGTGTTGAGAGACATCTTTCAGGGTGATAGACATCTTACGAGGTGGGGAGAGAGTTTTTGTGGGGGTATAGATAGACATCTTCACAGGGTGAGGTAGGTGGACAAACATCTTCCTTAGGGGGGTGAGGTAGGCAGACATCTGACGAGGGGGCAGGTAGACAGACATCTCCTGTGGAGAGTTACGTAGACTGACATTTTATAAGGAGCAAGTAGGTAGAATTACATATTAGGTGGTGGGGCGATGAGAGACAGACAGCTTTCGATGGGGTAGAGGTAGTATGAAATCTTCCGATGTGGGAGGTGTAGGTAGATATCATCTGAGAGGGGTAGGTACACAGACATCTCCCGAGGGGTGGGGTAGGTAGACATTCATATTCTGTGGGCAGGGGTAGGTAGTCATACATATTCTAAGGGGGGGGGGGGATTTAGGTAGACAGACATATTCCAAGGGTGTGGGTAGGTACACAGACATCATCTGAGGGGGGAGGGGCGGTGCAGGTTGACAGAGATCTTCCATGGATGGGTAGCTCGGTAGATATCTTCTGAGGGGGATAGATAGGCATATTTCGAAGGTGGGGTAGATAGCCACCTTCCCAGGGGGGGGGGGGCAGATCATCATGGGTGTGACGTCACGTGAGCTGCACTGCTGTTGAAATAGCTTGTTAATGTTTTATAAATTTTAGACTTCATTTACGTATTTTAAAGTTTTTTTGTGTTATTATTTTTGCCGTAAAAGCAAATTATTAGTGGATATTCATTTATCTCAGTGTTTCTTCCTGTGGTATTGACTCGAGTGGTCTATTATGTGTAAGTGTGCTTCCATGGTTCGTCTAAGCCTCGCGCCTCATCAGCGTGTTTACATTTTGCGGCGTGCACTGCATCTGCAGCGGTTATAAGCTAAGTACTGACGAACTTGTTTGTGCTCTGTAATACGTTATTAAACTGAATAGATTGCAGTGGTGTTGCTTGCCATTTTTGGCGAAATAATGAGTTAATAAACTCTTGTAATCGTTCGCTCGCTGTGTTTTATAGAGTTTTCAGTGTGTTGAAGTCGTTTAGTAAATTTCGTGCTTTAGTTTTCAACTGGCGTTTAGTTTAAATTTTTTGGTTTTAGCCAATAATTTTGTGAAGTTTTGCTGGTATTGGTATCGGCTGTGTTGTAGTAGTATTAATACAAGTAGCTGCTTTCTTAGTAGGCAGAGAATTTCGAGACCATAGTTGTTAGTTCTTAAATAGTGCTGCTTTTGTAACTGAACTTTGGTAACGTAGACGTATAGTTTTTTTTAGTAACTGTAAAATTTTATCGTGAGTGAGAAGTGATTGCTATGTCGTAGGTTTGTGAGTAGTGGATTAAGCTGTGGGATTTGTTCAAAGTATTTTCATTGGGGGGAATGCGGTGGGGAAGCCAGTGGTCATTTGAGGGTGATCCTGTCCTGGGAATGTAGAATCTGTAATAGAAACAAGTTAATAGAAGAGCAGGAGCGTAAGATCTGTGCTCTTCAGGTGCAGTTACAATGCGCAAAGGAGGAACTAGATAAGTTGAGGAGGGTGAAGGGTGCTGGGGAATGGGAACTGGCAGTTGACAAGAAGATAGATAGGAAAAGGAGGTAGTCAGACAGTTTTACTTTGCATACATGCAATAGATACGACAAACTGTCAAAGTTGAGCGGAGAGGAGCCTCGTGTAGCTGTATATGGAGGTAACTTGCAGCCGTCCTCAGCAATTAGGAGGCCTAGGTTCTGCTGCTAGGTAGTTACCGGGTAGAGGTGTGGGCCAGCATTTGCAAGAAGTTTTGTGGAGTGAGTACCAGGTCACAAGCATTGTGAAGCCTAATGCAGGGTTGGCTCAGGTGGCTGAAAGCATAGGGGAGTTATGTAAGAATTTTACAAAGGAGGATCAGGTAGTGATAGTGGGTGGTGCTGGGAGCAGTCGCAATAGGGACAGGGGGTATGATGTCAGTGGTGACTTGGTTAAGATAGCTACTCAAACTGGTGGCACTAATGTGCTTTTCGTGCAACTGTTTCAGCAGAATGATCGGCCACACCTTAATGCGGCTGTTGGGGGCGTAATTGTGGGGCTGGGGAGTGCAGTGATGGGAGAGGGCATGGATCACATCTCAGTGGAGCCAGTTGGGTCTATCAGTAGATGGGGTTTCACTAGGCATGGCCTGCACCTCAATAGGTATGCGAAGGAGAGGCTACCTAAGCTTATAGGTGACAGTGTAGTGGGTGGTGGTGGCGGTAGTGGTGTCACTCATGGAAAAATTCCTGTAGTATTTGGTGTTAGAGCTGCACTTTTTTAATCCTGAAGTCAGCTGATTGGTATACCAGCTTAAAGGAAGTGCCTCTAAGGTTCAAAAATGGTTCTAATGGCTCTGAGCACTATGCAAATTAACATATGGGGTCATCAGTCGCCTAGAACTTAGAACTAATTAAACCTAACTAACCTAAGGACGTCACACACATCCATGCCCGAGGCAGGATTCGAACCTGCGACCGTAGCAGTCGCGCGGTTCCGAACTGAGCTCTTAGAACCGCAAGACCACCGCGGCCGGCGTGCCTCTAAGGGCTCTCCTCCAGAGGATGTAATGTTTCCAAGTAGAGAAGGAATTGGCATATTTCATCAGAATATAAGAGTTATTAGAGATAAAGTTAGTGAACTGCTAACAGATGTTAACGCTGAAGTTATTTGTATATCAGAGCACCACTTCAATAAATTGATAATTTATAGGCTTCCTTTACCAGGCTACATATTACCTGGCTGTTTCTCAAGGAGTTCCTTGCGGGGTGGGGAGGTGTCTCCGTACATAAAAAACAGTACGTTATTTGAGTCCATAGACTTATCACGACACTGTACTGAACAGATATTTGAAAGTTGTGCAGCATTTGTTGAATTTAGTGAAACTCAACTTCTAATTGCTGGTGTTTATAGGGCCTCTAACTCAAACTTCAGAGCATTTTTGCTTAAGCTAGAGAGGGTTCTTGATTCACTTTGTAGGAAGTACCAGAAAGTAGTTATATGTGGAGACTTCAATATTAATTTTGTATATGATTGTGCAAGAAAAAGGGGGGTTGGGTTGTTTGGGGAAGGAGACCAGACAGCGATGTCATTGGTCTCATCGGATTAGGGAAGGATGGGGAAGGAAGTCGGCCATGCCCTTTGAGAGGAACTAACCCAGAATTTGCCGGGAGTGATTTAGGGAAATCACGGAAAACCTGAATCAAGATGGCTGAACGCGGGACTGAACCGTCGTCCTCCCGAATGTGAGTCCAGTGCCTTAACCACTGCGCCACCTCGCTCGGTCCCAAGAAAAATGATGTTGGTAGATCTCCTAAATTCATATGATCTGATGCCAACTGTGTTTTTTTTTTTTTTTTCAAACTAGGGTGCAGGCGAATAGTAGCACAATTATAGACAATATTTTTATTGTTCTTCAATACTAGATGGGCATCCTGTTAGTAAAAAAGGGAATGGCCTTTCAGACCATAATGCACAAATTTTAACACTAAAAGGTTTTTGTACTCAACCCAATGTCATATTTAGTTACAAAGAACGTAGGAAAGTCAATCCAACAGCAATAAAGTGTTTTTAAAACTTGTCAAGGAACAAGAGTGGCAAGATGTTTATAGTGCCAATAATACAGATGATAAATACAATGCTTTCCATGGCACATTTCTCATGCTCTTTGAGAGTTGTTTTCCATTAGAACATTCTGAATGGGGTACGAGCAGTAATAGACAGCACAGTTGGCTGACTAGTGGGATAATGATTTCATGTAGAACATAGGGCGAATTATATCAAAATGTTAGAAGTAGTCACAATCAAGCTAAATAAAAATTTAGTTTCAACAGGAAATCATACAAATTTCTTCGCAAATACCTTTCTGAGATTGACGTCTGAAATACTCCTCTGTGATACAAACAAGAGAGAGATTGAGTCAATAACTATATCACTGAAGACTAAGGACTCTCATGGATATGATGGAGTGCCTAGAAGCATATTAAAGTACTGTGCTGCACATGTTAGCCCTGTATTTAGCCATATTTGCAATTTTTCCTTTAGAGTTGGTCAGTTTCCTGACCGATTAAAGTACTCATCAGTAAAGCCGCTTTATGAAAAGGGAGAAAGGGATAATATAGATAATTTTAGACCTACTTCTATGCCATCAGTGTTTGCAAAAGTTACCGAAAAGGCTGTGCATGTAAGGTTAATTGATCACTTGATATCACACAATTTGCTGTCAAATGAACAGTTCGGTTTTAGAAGCCGTCTGACAACTGAAAATGCTGTATTCTGGCGTACAGACGTACTTTTATGCAAAATCGTAAGGTCCTAGCTCTTGTCCAATGCACCAAAGCCGGCAAATAAGTGAATAAACCGATAACTGAAACTTGAATAGTACTGCTTCTTACTGGCAATTTCATCTTCTTTGAAGCTTTTTCTGTATTCTAATATAATGTTTTCAGCTTTTTCCGCATACCGCAACACGCGACATAATTTTGCAGACGATAAATGTAACCGTTTCAGAGAGAAAAGCGGCCAATGTGAAGATGTGGCAATAAAGTCGATTCGATAGCAAATGACGAAAGCGGGCGGATTTCTGAAGTTTTTACTACGTATGAACAGTTTCCACATTCTCCCGTGCAACGTGGTTTCCAGACGTCGTTTCATGCTGATTCTTTAGGTCGTCGGTCATGTGCAATGTACCAAAGCCGGCAAATAAGTGAATAACCGATAACTAAAACTTGACTACTACTGCTTGTTACTGGCCGATAAAATCTTCTTAGAAGCTTCTTCTGTGTTCTACTATGGTGCTTTTAGTGTCTCCGCATACCGCGGCAAGAGACATAACTTTGCAGACGATGAATGTGCCCGATTCAGAGAGAAAATCGACCAATATGACGATCTGGCGTTAAGTCGATTCTTATGGCAAATGACGAAAACGGGCGGATTTCTCATGGTGTTACAACATATGAAAGCTTTTCTCATTCTCCCGTGCAACGTGGCGTACAGACGTACTTTCATGCAAAATCTTAAGAACTTAGCTCATATCCAACGTACCAAAGCCGGCAAATAAGTGAATAAACCGATATTTAAACTTCAATAGTACTGCTTCTTATTGGCTATTACATCTTCTTAGAAGCTTTTTCTGTGTTCTAATATGATGTTTTCAGTTTTTTCTGCATACCGCAACACGCGACATAATTTTGCAGCCGCTAAATGTAACCGTTTCAGAGAGAAAAGCGGCCAATATGACGATCTGACATTAAGTCGATTCGATGGAAAATGTCGAAAACGGGCGGATTTCTCATGTTGTTACTACATATGAACATTTTTTATATTCTCCCGTGCAACGTGGCGTACAGAGGTACTCTCATGCATAATCTTAATGTCCTAGCTCATGTCCAATGCACCAAGGCGCAAACAAGTGAATAACCGATAACTAAAGCATGTATACTACTGCTTCCTACTTATGATTATATCTTCTTTGAAGCTTTTTCTGTGTTCTAATATAATGTTATCAGTTTTTTCCGCATACCCCAACACGCGACATAACTTTACAGACGATAAATGTAACCGTTTCAGAGAGAAAAGTAGCCAATATGACGATCTGACAATAAGTCGATTCAATGGCAAATGTCGAAAACGGGCGGATTTCTCATGTTGTTAGTACATATGAACACTTTTCACATTCTCCCGTGCAACGTGGCGTACATACGTACTTTCATGCAAAATCGTAAGGTCCTAGCTCATGTCCAACCGTGCGACTGCTAAGGTCGCAGGTTCGAATCCTGCCTGGGGCATGGATGTGTGTGATCTCCTTGGGTGAGTTAGGTTTAAGTAGTTCTAAGTTCTAGGGGACTAACGACCTCAGCAGTTGAGTCCCATTGTGCTCAGAGCCATTTGAACTGATGTTCAATGCACCAAAGCCGGCAAATAAGTCAATAGTATAGTTCTGCTTGCTACTTTCGATTACATCTTCTTAGAAGCTTTTTTTGTGTTCTAATACGATGTTTTCAGTTTCTTCCGCATATTGCAATACGCGACATACATTTCCAGACGATAAATGTAACTGTTTCAGAGAGAAAAGCGGCCAATGTGACGATCTGGCATCAAGTCGATTCGATGGCAAATGACGAAACCGGGCGGATCTCTCAAATTTTTACTACATATGAACAGTTTTCACATTCCAGCGCGCAATGTGATTTCCAGACGTCGTTTCATGCGAAATCTATAGGTCGTCGGTCATGTCCAATATACCAAAATCGGCAAATAAGTGAATTACCGATAACTATATCTTGAATAGTACTGCTTCTTATTGGCGATTACATCTTCTTCGAAGCTTTTTCTGTGTTCTAATATAATGTTTTCAGTTTTTTTCCATACCGCAACACGCGAAATAATTTTGCAGACGATGGATGTAACCTGTTCAGAGAGAAAAGCGGCCAGTGGGACGATCTGGCAATACATTCGACTCGATAGCAAATGAAGAAAGCGATCGGGTTTCTCAGGTTTTTACTACATATGAACGCTTTCCACATTCTCCCGTGCAACGTGTCGTACAGACGTACTTTCTTGCCAAATCTTAAGGTCCTAGCTCATGTCCATTGCACAAAAGCCAGAAAATAAGTGAGTAACCGATAACTAGAACTTGACTAGTACTGCTTGTTACTGGCCAATTACATCTTCTTAGAAGCTTCTTCTGTGACTACTATAGTGATTTTAGTATCTGCGCATACCGCGGCAAGCGACATAACTTTGCATACGATGAATGTAACCGTTTCAGAGAGAAAAGCCACCAGTGTGACGATCTGTCATTAAGTCGATTCGACGGCAAATGACGACAACGGGCGGATTTCTCATGGTGTTACTACATATGAAAACTTTTCTCATTCTCCCGTGCAACGTGGCGTACAGACGTACTTTCATGCAAAATCTTAAGGTCGTAGCTCATGTCCAATGCACCAAAGCCGGCAAATAAGTGAATAAACCGATAACTGAAACTTGAATAGTACTGCTTCTTACTGGCAATTACATCTTCTTTGAAGCTTTTTCTGTATTCTAATATAATGTTTTCAGTTTTTTCCGCATACCGCAAGACGCGACATAATTTTGCATACGATAAATGTAACCGTTTCAGAGAGAAAAGCGGCCAATGTTACGATCTGGCATTAAGTCGATTCGAACGCAAATGACGAAAACGGGCGGATTTCTCATGTTGTTACTATTATGTACAACTTTGTCATTCTCCCGTGCAACGTGGCGTACAGACGTAAGTTCATGCAAAATCTTAAGGTTATAGCTCACGTCCAATGCACCAAAGCTTGCAAATAAGTGAATAACCGATAGCAAAAACTTGAAAGTACTGCTTCCTACTTTCGATTACATCTTCTTAGAAGCTTTTTTGTGTTCTGATATGATGTTTTCAGTTTTTTCCACATATTGCAAACACGTGGCACAAATTTCCAGACGATAAATGTAACCGTTTCAGAGAGAAAAGCGGCCAATGGGACGATCTGGCAATACATTCGATTCGTTAGCAAATGACGAAAGCGATGGATTTCTCAGGTTTTTACTACATATGAACACTTTCTACATTCTCCCGTGCAACGTGGCGTACAGACGTACTTTCATGCAAAATCCTAAGGTCCTAGCTCATGTCCAATGCAATAAAGCCGCAAATAAGTGAATAACCGATCGCTTAAACTTGAATAGTACTGCTTCCTACTTTCGATTACATCTTCTTAGAAGCTTTTTTTGTGTTCTAATAAGATGTTTTCAGTTTTTTCCGCATATTGCAATACGCGACATACATTTCCAGACGATAAATGTAACTGTTTCAGAGAGAAAAGCAGCCAATGTGAAGATGTTGCAATAAAATAGATTCGGTAGCAAATGAAGAAAGCGGGCGGTTTTCTCCAGTTTTTACTACATATGAACAGTTTCCACATTCCCCCGTGCAATGTGGTTTCCAGACGTCGTTTCATGCAAAATCTTTACGTCGTCGGTCATGTCCAATGTACCAAAGGCGGCAAATAAGTGAATAACCGATAACTAAAACTTGAATAGTACTGCTTTTTATTGGCGATTACATCTTCTTAGAAGCTTTTCTGTGTTCTAATATGATGTTTTCAGTTCTTTTCCGCATATTGCAACACACGACATAAATTTCCAGACGGTAAATGTAACCTTTTCAGTGAGAAAAGCGGCCAATATGACGCTCTATCATTAATTCGATTCGATGGCAAATGTCGAAAACGGGCGGATTTTTCATGTGGTTACTACATGTGAACACTTTTCACATCCTCCTGTGCATCGTGGTTTCCAGACGTCGTTTCATGCAAAATCATTAGGTCGTCGGTCATGTCCAATGTACCAAAGCCGGCAAATATGTGAATAACTGATAACTAACACTTGAATAACACTGCTTGTTACTGGCCGATTACATTTTCTTAGAAGCATCCTCTGTGTTCTACTATTTTGCCTTTAGTGTCTGCGCATACCGCGGCAATCGACGTAACTTTGCAGACGATGAATGTAACAGTTTCAAAGAGAAAAGCGGCCAATGTGACGATCTGGCATTAAGTCGATTCGAAGGATAATGTCGAAAACGGTCGGATTTCTCATGTTGTTACTACATATGAACATCTTTTACATTCACCCGTGCAACGTGGCGTACAGACGTACTCTCATGCAAAATCTTAAGGTCCTTGCTCATGTCCAATGCACCAAGGCGGAAAATAAGTGAATAACCGATAACTAAAGCTTGTATATTACTGCTTCCTACTTTCGATTACATCTTCTTAGAAGCTTTTTCTGTGTTCTAATATAATGTTTTCAGTTTTTTCCGCATATTGCAATAAGCGACATAAATTTCCAGGCGATAAATGTAACTTTTTCAGAGAGAAAAGCGGCCAATGTGAAGATCTGGTAATACTTTCGATTCGATAGCAAACGACGAAAGCGATTGAATTCCTCAGGTTATTACTACGTATGAACACTTTCCACATTCTCCCGTGCAACGTGGCGTACAGACGTACTTTCATGCAAAATCTTAAGGTCCTAGTTCATGTCCAACCGTGCGACTGCTAAGGTCGCAGGTTCGAATCCTGCCTGGGGCATGGATGTGTGTGATCTCCTTAGGTGCGTTAGGTTTAAGTAGTTCTAAGTTGTAGGGGACTAATGATCTCAGCAGTTGAGTCCCATTGTGCTTAGAGCCATTTAAACTGATGTCCAATGCACCAAAGCCGGCAAATTAGTAAATAACCGATAGCTAAAACGTGAATAGTACTGCTTCCTACATTCGATTACATCTTCTTAGAAGCTTTTTTCGTGATCTAATATGATTTTTTCAGTTTTTTCCTCACATTGCAATACGCGATATACATTTCCAGACGATAAATGTAATTGTGTCAGAGACAAAAGCTGCCAATGTGAAGATGTGGCAATATAATAGATTCGGTAGCAAATGACGAAAGCTGGCGGTTTTCTGTAGTTTTTACTACATATGAACAGTTTCCACATTCCCCCGTGCAAAGTGGTTTCCAGACGTCGTTTCATGCAAAACTTTAGGTCGTCGGTCATGTCCAATGTACCAAAGGCGGAAAATAAGTGAATAACCGATAGCTAAAACTTGAATAGTACTGCTTCTTACTTGCGATTACATCTTCTTAGAAGCTTTTACTGTGTTCTAATATGATGTTTTCAGTTTTTTCCTCATACCGGAAAACACGTCAAAATTTTGCAGATGATAAATGTAACCGTTTCAGAAACAAAAGCGGCCAATGTGAAGATGTTGCAATAAAATAGATTCAGTTGCAAATGACGAACGCAGGCATTTTTATCTAGTTTTTACTACATATGAACAGTTTCCACATTCCCCCGTGCAATGTGGTTTCCAGACGTCGTTTCATGCAAAATCTTTAGGTCTTCGGTCATGTCCAATGTACCAAAGGTGGCAAATATGTGAATAACCGACAACTAAATCTTGAATAGTGCTGCTTCTTATTGGCGATTACATCTTCGTAGAATGTGCTTCTGTATTATACTATGTTGCTTTTGTGTCTCCACATACTGCGGCAAGCGACATATCTTTGCAGACGATGAATGTCTTTACTACATATGAACACTTTTCACATTTTCATATGCAACGCGTCTGCTAGACCTCCCCTCATGCAAAATCTTAAGGTACTAACTCATGTACAAGGCACCAAAGTCGGCTAAATATTCAATTTTCGGTAATTAAAACTTGAATTGTATTGCTTCTTGCCGGCTACTACATCAACTTAGAAGCTTCTTCTGTGTTCTACTATGGTGCTTTTAGTGTCTCCGCATACCTCAGAACGCAACATAGCTTTGCACACGATAAATGTAACCGTTTCAGAGAGAAGAGCAGCCAATATGACGATCTGGCATAAAGTAGATTCGATAGCAAATGACGAAAACGAACGAATTTCTCTGGTTTTTACTACATATGAACACTCTTCACATTCTCCCATGCAACGTGGCTGCTAGTCCTCCCTTCATGCAAAATCTTAAAGTTCTAGCTCATGTCTAAGGCACCAAAGCCGGCTAAAATATCACAAGTCGATAACTGATTTTGAGTCGTACTGCTTCTTACTGGTTATTAATTCAACTTAAAAGCTTCTTCTGTGTTCTACTATGGTACTTTTACTGTCTCCGCATTCCGCAGCACGCGACATAGTTTTGCACACGATAAATGTAACCGTTTCATACAGAAGAGCGGCAAATGTGACTATCTGACACTAAGTCGATTCGATAGCAAATGACGAAAACGGGCGGATCTCTTACGTTTTTACTACATATGAATTCTTTTCACATTCTCCCGTACAACGGGCTGATAGTCCTCCCTTCATGCAACATCTTAAGGTTCTTGCTCATGTCCAAGGCACCAAAACCGGCTAAAAAATCCAAAATCGATAACTAAAACTTAAATTGTACTGCTTCTTACTGTCTATTACATAAACTTAGAAGTTTCTTCTGTGTTCCACTACTGTGCTTTCAGTGTATCCGCATATCGCAGCACGCGACACAGCTTTGCACACGATACATGTAACCGTTTCAGAGAGAAGTGTGGCCAAAGTAAGGATCTGACATTAAGTCGATTCGATAGCAAATGACGAAAGCGTTCGGATTTCTTAGGTTTTTACTACATATGAACACGTTTCACATTCTCCCGTGCAACGTGGCTGCTAGTCCTCCATTCATGAAAAATCTTAATGTCCAAGCTCATGTCCAAGGCACCAAAGCCGGCTAAAAAGTCAAAAATCGATAACTAAACTTGAGTTGTACTGCTTCTTACTTGCTATTACATCAACTTATAATCTTATTCTGTGTTCTACTATGGTGCTTTTAGTGTCTCCGCATATCGCAGCACGCAACATAGCTTTGCACACGATAAATGTAACCGTTTCAGAGAGAATAGCGGCCAATGTGACCATCTGACATTAACTCGATTCGATAGCAAATGACGAAACGGGCAGATTTATTAAGTTGTTTCTACATATGAACACTTTTCACATTCCCACGCGCAACGTGGCTGCTAGTCCTCCCTTCATGCAACATCTTAAGGTACTAACTCATGTCCAAGTCACCAAACCAGGCTAGTGAGTCAATAATCGGTAACTAAAACTAGAATTGTAGTACTCCTTACTACCCGATTATATCAACTTAGAAACTTTTTCTGTGTACGACCATGATTCATTTAGTGTCTCCGCATACTTCAAAACGCTACATAGTTTGGAAGACGATAAATGAAACCGTTTCAGAGATATGAGCCTCCAATGATTCGATCGTTCATTAAGTCGATTCGATAGCAAATGAAGAAAACGGGAGGATTTCTGAGGGTTTTACAACATATGAACACATTTCACATTCACCCGTGCAACGCGGATGCTAGTCCTCCCTTCATGCAAAATCTTAAGGTCCTAGCTCATTTCCAAGGCACCGAAGAAGGGAAAAACGTCAGTAATCGATAACTAAAACTTGTATTTTACTGCTTCTTACTGGCTATTACATCAACTTAGAAGTTTCTTCTGTGTTCTAGTATGGTGCTTTCATTGTCTCCGCATTCCGCATTTCCGAGAGAAGAGCGGCCACTGTGACGATGTGACATTAAGTCGTTTGGAAAGCTAATGACGAAAACTGGCAAATTTTTCAAGTTTTTACTACATATGAACACCTTTCACATTCTCCCTTGCAACGTGGCTGCTATTCCTCCATTCATACAAAATTTTAAGGTCCTAGCTAATGTCCAAGGCACCAAAGCCGGCTAAAAAGTCAAAAATCAATAACTAAAACTTGAATTGTAAAGCTTCTTACTGGCTATTACATCACCTTAGAAGCTTCTTCTGTGTTCTACTATGGGGCTTTTAGTGTCTCCGCATTCCGCAGCACGCGACATAGCTTTGCACACGATAAATGTAACCGTTTCATGGAGAAGAGGAGCCAATGTGACGATCTGACATTAAGACGATTCGATAGCAAGTGAAGAAAACGGGCGGATTTCTTAGGTTTTCACTACATATGAACAATTTTCACATTCTCCCGTGCAACGTTGCTGCTGGTCCTCCCTTCATGCATAATATTAAGGCCCTAGCTCATGTCCAAGGCACCAAAGCCGCCTTAAAAGTAAAAAATCGTTAACTAAAACTTGAATTGTACTGCTTCATATTGGCTATTACATCAACGTAGAAGCTTCTTCTGCGGTCTACTATGGTGCTTGTAGTGTCTCCGCATATCGCAGCACGCGACGTAGCTTTGCACACGATAAATGTAACCGTTTCATATAGAACAGCCTCCAATGTGACCATCTGACATTAAGTCGATTCGATAGCAAATAACGAAAGCGTTCGGATTTCTTAGGTTGTTACTACATATGAACACTTTTCACATTTTCCCGTGCAACGTGGCAGCTAGGTGTCCCTTCATGCAAAATCTTAAGGTCCTAGCTCATGTGCAAGGCACCAAAGCCAGCTCAAAAGTCAAAAATCGATAACTAAACTTGAATTGTACTGCTTCTTACTGGCATTTACATCAAATTAGAAACTTCATCTGTGTTCTTTTATGGGGATTTTAGTGTCTCCGCAACCGCAGCAGGCGACATAGCTTTGCACATGATTAATGTCACTGTTTCACAGGGAAGAGCGGCCAATGTGACGACCTGACATTAAGTCAATTCAATAGCAAATGACGAAAACGGACGAATTTCTCAGGTTTTTACTACATATGAACACTTTTCAGATTCTCCCGTGCAACGTGGCTGCTAGTCCTCCCTTCATGCAAAATCGTAAGGACCTAGCTCACGTCCAAGGCACCAAAGCCTGCTTAAAAGTCAAAAATCGATAAATAAAACTTGAATTGTACCGTTTCTTACTGGTTATTACATCAACTTAGGAGCTCCTTCTGTGTTCTACTATGGTGCTTTTAGTGTCTCCGAATTCCGCATCACGCCACATAGTTTTGCACACGATAAATGTAACAGTATCAGAGAGAAGAGCGGCCAATGTGACCATCTGACATTAAGACGATTCGATAGCAAATGACGAAAACGGGCGGATTTCCTAGGTTTTTACTACATATGAACACTCTCCACATTCTGCCGTGCAACGTGGCTGCTAGTCCTCCCTTCATGCAAAATCTTAAGGTCCTAGCTAATGTCCAAGGCACCAAAGCTGGCTAAAAAGTCAAAAATCGTTAACTAAAACTTGAAATGTACTGCTTCTTATTGGCTATTACATCAACATAGAAGCTTCTTCTGTGGTCTACTATGGTGCTTTTAGTGTCTCCGCTTTCCACAGCAAGCGACATAGCTTTGCACACGTTAAATGTAACCGTTTCAGAGAAAAGAGCGGCCAATGTGACCATCTGACATTAAGTCGATTCAATAGCAAATGACGAAAACGGGCGGATTTATTAGGTTGTTATTACATATGAAAACTTTTCACATTCACCCGTGCAACGTAGCTGCTAGTCCTCCGTTCGTAGAAATTCTAAAGGTCCTAGCTCATGTCCACGTAACCTAAGCCAGCTAAAAATTCAATAATCGATAGCTAAAACTATTATTTTACTGCTTCTTACTGCCTATTACATCAACTTAGAAGCTTCTTCTGTGTTCTACTATGGTGCTTTTAGATTCTCCGCATTCCGCAGCACGCGACATAGCTTTGCACACGATAAATGTAACCGTCTCAGAGAGAAGAGAAGTTAACGTGACGATATGACATTGAGTCGATTTGATAGCAGATGACGAAAACAGGCGGATTTCTTAGGTTTTTACTACATATGAACGCTTTTTACATTCTCCCGTGCAACGTGGCAGCTAGGCGTCCCTTCATGCAAAATCTTAGGGTCCTAGCTCATGTCCAAGGCACCAAAGCCGGCTAAAAATTCAAAAATCGATAGCTAAATTTGAGTTCTTCTGCTTCTTACTGGCTATTACATCAACTTAGAAGCTTTTTCTGTGTTCTACTATGGTGCTTTTAGTGTCTCCGCATATCGCAGCACGCAACATAGCTTTGCACACGATAAATGTAACCGTTTCAGAGAGAAGAGCGGCCAATGTGACGATCTGATATAAAGTCGAATCGATGGCAAATGACGAAAACAAGCGGATTACTTAGTTTTTTACTACATTCGATCACTTTTCACATTCTCCCGTGCAACGTGGCTGCTAGTCCTCCCTTTATAGACATTCTTAAGGTCCTAGCTCATGTTCAAGGCACCAAAGGCGGCTAAAAAGTTAATAATCGATAACTAAAACGATTATTTTACGGCTTCTTACTGGCTATTACGTCAACTTGGAAGCTTCTTCTGTGTTCTACTATGGTGCTTGTAGTGTCTCCGCATATCGCAGCACGCGACGTAGCTTTGCACACGTAAAATGTAACCGTTTCATATAGAACAGCCTCCAATGTGACCATCTGACATTAAGTCGATTCGATAGCAAATGACGAAAGCGTTCGGATTTCTTAGGTTTTTACTACATATGAACACGTTTCACATTCTCCCGTGCAACGTGGCTGCTAGTCCTCCCTGCATGTAAATTCTTAAGTTCCTACCTCATGTCCAAGGCACCAAAGCCGGCTAAAAATTCAAAAATCGATAACTAAATTTGAGTTCTACTGCTTCTTAATGTCTATTACATCAACTTAGAAGGTTTTTTGTGTTCTACTATGGTGCTTTTAGAGTCTCCGCATATCGCAGCACGCAACATAGCTTTGCACACGATATATGTAACCGTTTCGGAGAGAAGAGCGGCCAATGTGACGATCTGACATTAAGTCGAGTCGATAGCAAGTGACGAAAACGGACGAATTTCTCAGGTTTTTACTACATATGAACACTTTTCACATTCTCTCGTGCGAGATGGCTGCTAGTCCTCCCTTCATGCAAAATCGTAAGGTCCTAGCTCATGTCCAAGGCACCAAATCCGGCTGTAAAGTCAACAATCGATAAATAAAACTTGTATTGTACTGCTTCTTACTGGTTATTACATCAACTTAGAAGCTCCTTCTGTGTTCTACTATTGTGCTTTAATGTCTCCGAGTTTCGCAGCACGCAACAAAGCTTTGCGCACGATAAATGTAACCGTTTCAGAGAGAAGAGCGGCCAATGTGACGATCTGATTTAAAGTCGAATCGATAGCAAACGACGAAAACGGGCGGATGTCTTAGGTTTTTACTACATATGAACACTTTTCACATTCTCCCGTGCAACGTGGCTGCTAGTCCTCCCATAATACAAATTCTTAATTTCCTAGCTCATGTCCAAGGCACCAAATACGACTAAAAAGTCAATAATCGATAGCTGAAACAATTATTTTACGGCTTCTTACTGTCTATTACGTCAACTTAGAAGCTTGTTCTGTGTTCTACTATGGTGCTTGTAGTGTCTCCGCATTCCGCAGCACGCGACATAGCTTAGAACACGATAAATGTAACCGTTTCAGAGAGAAGAGCAACCAGTGTGACGATCTGACATTAAGTCTTTTCGATAGCAAATGACGACAACGGGCGGATTCCTTAGGTTTTTACTACATATGAACACTTTTCACATTCTCCCGTGCAACGTGGCTGCTAGTCCTCCCTTCATGCAAAATCGTAAGGTCCTAGCTCATTTCCAAGGCACCAAAGCTGTCTAAAATGTCAAAAATCGATAACTAAACTTGAATTGTACTGCTTCTTACTGGCTATTACATCAACTTAGAAGCTTCTTCTGTGTTCTACTATGGTGCTTTTAGTGTCTCCGCATTCCTCAGCACGCGACATAGCTTTGAACACGATAAATGTAACCGTTTCAGAGAGAAGAGCGGCCAATGTGACGGCTGACATTAAGTCGATTCGATAGCAAATGACGAAAACGGACGAATTTTTCAGGTTTTTACTACATATGAACTCTTTTCACATTCTCCCGTGCAACGTGGCTGCTAGTCCTCGCATCATGCAAAATCTTAAGATCCTAGCTCATGTCCAAGGCACAAAAGCCAGCTAAAAAGTCAATAATCGATAGCTAAAACTTTTATTTTACGTCTTCCTACTGGC
Source organism: Schistocerca gregaria (assembly GCF_023897955.1). Lineage (NCBI taxonomy): Eukaryota > Metazoa > Arthropoda > Insecta > Orthoptera > Acrididae > Schistocerca > Schistocerca gregaria. Next base: position 1,120,627 of record NW_026061914.1, on the reverse strand, counting down.
TATTACGTCAACTTAGAAGCATCTTCTCTGTTCTACTATGGTGCTTTTAGTGTCTCCGAATTCCGCAGCATGCGACATAGTATTGCACACGATAAATGTAACCGTTTCAGAGAGAAGAGCGGCCAATGTGACGATCTGACATTAAGTCGATTAGATAGTAAATGACGAAAACGGGCGGATTTCTATGTTTTTACTACATATGTACACTTTTCACATTCTCCCGTGTAACGTAGCTAATAGTCCTCCCTTCATGCAAAATCGTAAGGTCCTAGCTCATTTCCAAGGCACCAAAGCTGTCTAAAATGTCAAAAATCGATAACTAAACTTGAATTGTACTGCTTCTTACTGGCTATTACATCAACTTAGAAGTTTCATTTGTGTTCTACTGCGGCGCTTTTAGTGTCTCCGCATATCGCAGCACGCAACATAGCTTTGCACACGATAAATGTAACCGTTTCAGAGAAAAGAGCGGCCAGTGTGACGATCTGACATTAAGACAAATCGACAGCAAATGACGAAGACGGGGGGATTTCTTAAGTTTTTTCTACATATGAACACTTTTCACATTCTCACGTGCAACGTGGCTGCTAGTCCTCCTTTTATACAAATTCTTAAGGTCCTAGCTCATGCCCAAGGCACCAAAGCCGGCTAAAAAGTTAATAATCGATAGCTAAAACTACATTCCTGGAAATGGAAAAAAGAACACATTGACACCGGTGTGTCAGACACACCATACGTGCTCCTGACATTGCGAGACGGCTGTACAAGCAATGATCACACGCACGGCACAGCGGACACACCAGGAATTGCGGTGTTGGCCGTCGAATGGCGCTAGCTGCGCAGCATTTGTGCACCGCCGCCGTCAGTGTCAGCCAGTTTGCCGTGGCATACGGAGCTCCATCGCAGTCTTTAACACTGGTAGCATGCCGCGACAGCGTGGACGTGAACCGTATGTGCAGTTGACGGACTTTGAGCGAGGGCGTATAGTGGGCATGAGGGAGGCCGGGTGGCCGTACCGCCGAATTGCTCAACACGTGGGGCGTGAGGTCTCCACAGTACATCGATGTTGTCGCCAGTGGTCGGCGGAAGGTGCACGTGCCCGTCGACCTGGGACCGGACCGCAGCGACGCACGGATGCACGCCAAGACCGTAGGATCCTACGCAGTGCCGTAGGGGACCGCACCGCCACTTCCCAGCAAATTAGGGACACTGTTGCTCCTGGGGTATCGGCGAGCACCATTCGCAACCGTCTCCATGAAGCTGGGCTACGGTCCCGCACACCGTTAGGCCGTCTTCCGCTCACGCCCCAACAACGTGCAGCCCGCCTCCAGTGGTGTCGCGACAGGCGTGAATAGAGGGACGAATGGAGACGTGTCGTCTTCAGCGATGAGAGTCGCTTCTGCCTTGGTGCCAGTGATGGTCGTATACGTGTTTGGCGCCGTGCAGGTGAGCGCCACAATCAGGACTGCATATGACCGAGGCACACAGGGCCAACACCCGGCAACATGGTGTGGGGAGCGATCTCCTACACTGGCCGTACACCTCTGTGATCGTCGAGGGGACACTGAATAGTGCACGCTACATCCAAACCGTCATCGAACCCATCGTTCTACCACTCCTAGACCGGCAAGGGAACTAGCTGTTCCAACAGGACAATGCACGTCCGCATGAATCCCGTACCACCCTACGTGCTCTAGAAGGTGTAAGTCAACTACCCTGGCCAGCAAGATCTCCGGATCTGTCCCCCATTGAGCATGTTTGAGACTGGATGAAGCGTCGTCTCACGCGGTCTGCACGTCCAGCACGAACGCTGGTCCAACTGAGGCGCCAGGTGGAAATGGCATGGCAAGCCGTTCCACAGGACTACATCCAGCATCTCTACGATCGTCTCCATGGGAGAATAGCAGCCTGCATTGCTGCGAAAGGTGGATATACAATGTACTAGTGCCGACATTGTGCATGATCTGTTGCCTGTGTCTATGTGCCTGTGGTTCTGTCAGTGTGATCATGTGATGTACCTGACCCCCAGTAATGTGTCAATAAAGTTTCCCCTTCCTGGGACAATGAATTCACGGTGTTCTTATTTCAATTTCCAGGAGTGTATTATTTTACCGCTTCTTACTGGCTATTACTTCAACTTAGAAGCTTCTTCTTTGTTCTACTATGGTGCTTGTAGTGTTTCCGCATATCGCAGCACGCGACATAGCTTTGCACACGATAAATGTAACCGTTTCAGAGAGAAGAGAATCCAATGTGACGATCTGACATTAAGTCGATTCGATAGCAACTGACGAAAACGGGCGGATTTCTTATGTTTTTACTACATTTGAACACATTTCAGCTTCTCAAGAGCAACGTGGCTGCTAGTCCTCCCTTAATACAAATTCTTAAGGTCCTACCTCGTGTCGAAGGCACCAAAGCCGCCTAAAAATTCAAAAATCGATATCTAAATTTGAGTTCTACTGCGACTTACTGGCTATTACATCAACTTAGAAGCTTTACTGTGTTCTACTATGGTGCTTTTTGTGTCTCTGCATATTGCAGCACGCAACATAGCTTTGCACACGATAAATGCAACCGTTTCAGAGACAAGAGCGGTCAATTTGACGATCTGATATAAAGTCGAATCGATAGCAAATGACGAAAACGGGCGGATTTCTTAGGTTTTTACTACATATGAACACTTTTCACATTCTCCCGTGCAACGTGGCGGCTAGTCCTCCCTTCATGCAAAATCTTAAAGTCGTAGCTCATGTCCAAGGCACCAAAGCCGGCTAAAAAGTCAAAAATCGATAACTAAAACTTTAATGGTACTGCTTCTTACTGGTTATTACATCAACTTAGAAGCTACTTCTGTGTTCTACTATGGTGCTTTTAGTGTCTCCGCATACCGCAGCACGCGACATAGCTTTGCAGACGATAAATGTAACCGTCTCAGAGAGAAAAGCGACCAATGTGACGATCTGGCTTTAAGTCGATTCGATAACAAATGACGAAAACGGACGGATTTCTCAGGTTTTTACTACATATGAAAACATTTCACATTCTCCCGTGCAACGCGGCTGCTAGTCCTCCTTTCATGCAAAATCGTAAGGTCCTAGGTCATGTCCAAGCCACCAAAGCCGGCTAAAAAGTGAATAATCGACAGCTAAAACTTGAATTGTACTACTTATTACTGACTATTACCTCAACTTAGAAGCTTCTTCTGTGTTCTACTATGGTGCTATTAGTGTCTCCCCATACCGCAGCGCGCGACATAGTTTTGCAGACGATTAATGTAACCGTTTCAGACAGAAGAGCGGACAATGTGACGATCTGTTTTTAAGTCGATTCGATAACAAATGACGAAAACGGACGGATTTCTCAGGTTTTTACTACATATGAACAATTTTCACATTCTCCCGTGCAACGCGGCTGCTACTCCTCCTTTCATGCAAAATCTTAAGGTCCTAGGTCATGTCCAAGCCACCAAAGCCGGCTAAAAAGTGAATAATGGACAACTAAAACTTGAATTGTACTACTTCTTACTGGCTATTGCTTCAACTTAGAAGCTTCTTCTGTGTTCTACTATGGTGCTTTTAATGTCTCCGCATACCGCAGCACGCGACATAGCTTTGCAGACGATAAATGTAACCGTCTCAGAGAGAAAAGCGGCCAATGTGACGATCTGGCTTTAAGTCGATTCGATAACAAATGACGAAAACGGACGGATTTCTCAGGTTTTTACTACATATGAACACTTTTCACATTCTCCCGTGCAACGAGGCTGCTAGTCCTACTTTCATGCAAAATATTTAGGTCCTACGTCATGTCCAAGCCACCAAAGCCGGCTAAAAAGTAAATAATCGACAACTACAACTTGAATTGTAGTACATCTTACTGGCTATTGCTTCAACTTAGAAGCTTCTTCTGTGTTCTACTATGTTGCTTTTAGTGTCTCCGCATACCGCAGCACGCGACATAGCTTTGCAGACGATAAATGTAACCGATTCAGTGAGAAGAGCGGCCAATGTGTCGATATGGCTTTAAGTCGATTCGATAACAAATGAGGAAAACGGACGGATTTCTCAGGTTTTTACTACATATGAACCCTTTTCACATTCTCCCGTGCAACGCGGCTGCTAGTCCTCCTTTCATGCAAAATCTTAAGGTCCTAGGTCATGTCCAAGCCACCAAAGCCGGCTAAAAAGTGAATAATGGACAACTAAAACTTGAATTGTACTACTTCTTACTGGCTATTGCTTCAACTTAGAAGCTTCTTCTGTGTTCTACTATGGTGCTTTTAATGTCTCCGCATACCGCAGCACGCGACATAGCTTTGCAGACGATAAATGTAACCGTCTCAGAGAGAAAAGCGGCCAATGTGACGATCTGGCTTTAAGTCGATTCGATAACAAATTACGAAAACGGACGGATTTCTTAGGTTTTTACTACATATGAACACTTTTCTCATTCTCCCGTGCACCGCGGCTGCTAGTCCTCCTTTCATTCAAAATATTAAGGTCCTAGGTCATGTCCAAGCCAAAAAAAGCCGGCTAAATAGTGAATAATCGAGAACTAAAACTTGAATTGTACTACATCTTACTGGCTATTGCTTCAACTTAGAAGCTTCTTCTGTGTTCTACTATAGTGCTTTTAGTGTCTCCGCATACCGCAGCACGCGACATAGCTTTGCAGACGATAAATGTAACCGATTCAGAGAGAAGAGCGGCCAATGTGACGATCTGGCTTTAAGTCGATTCGATAGCAACTGACGAAAACGGGCGGATTTCTTATGTTTTTACTACATTTGACACATTTCACCTTCTCCCGAGCAACGTGGCTGCTAGTCCTCCCTTCATACAAATTCTTAAGGTCCTACCTCGTGTCGAAGGCACCAAAGCCGCCTAAAAATTCAAAAATCGATATCTAAATTTGAGTTCTACTGCGACTTACTGGCTATTACATCAACTTAGAAGCTTTACTGTGTTCTACTATGGTGCTTTTTGTGTCTCTGCATATTGCAGCACGCAACATAGCTTTGCACACGATAAATGCAACCGTTTCAGAGACAAGAGCGGTCAATTTGACGATCTGATATAAAGTCGAATCGATAGCAAATGACGAAAACGGGCGGATTTCTTAGGTTTTTACTACATATGAACACTTTTCACATTCTCCCGTGCAACGTGGCGGCTAGTCCTCCCTTCATGCAAAATCTTAAGGTCCTAGGTCATGTCCAAGCCACCAAAGCCGGCTAAAAAGTGAATAATCGACAGCTAAAATTTGAATTGTACTACTTATTACTGACTATTACCTCAACTTAGAAGCTTCTTCTGTGTTCTACTATGGTGCTATTAGTGTCTCCCCATACCGCAGCGCGCGACATAGTTTTGCAGACGATTAATGTAACCGTTTCAGACAGAAGAGCGGACAATGTGACGATCTGTTTTTAAGTCGATTCGATAACAAATGACGAAAACGGACGGATTTCTCAGGTTTTTACTACATATGAACAATTTTCACATTCTCCCGTGCAACGCGGCTGCTACTCCTCCTTTCATGCAAAATCTTAAGGTCCTAGGTCATGTCCAAGCCACCAAAGCCGGCTAAAAAGTGAATAATCGACAGCTAAAATTTGAATTGTACTACTTATTACTGACTATTACCTCAACTTAGAAGCTTCTTCTGTGTTCTACTATGGTGCTATTAGTGTCTCCCCATACCGCAGCGCGCGACATAGTTTTGCAGACGATTAATGTAACCGTTTCAGACAGAAGAGCGGACAATGTGACGATCTGCTTTTAAGTCGATTCAATAACAAATGACGAAAACGGACGGATTTCTCAGGTTTTTACTACATATGAACAATTTTCACATTCTCCCGTGCAACGCGGCTGCTACTCCTCCTTTCATGCAAAATCTTAAGGTCCTAGGTCATGTCCAAGCCACCAAAGCCGGCTAAAAAGTGAATAATGGACAACTAAAACTTGAATTGTACTACTTCTTACTGGCTATTGCTTCAACTTAGAAGCTTCTTCTGTGTTCTACTATGGTGCTTTTAATGTCTCCGCATACCGCAGCACGCGACATAGCTTTGCAGACGATAAATGTAACCGTCTCAGAGAGAAAAGCGGCCAATGTGACGACCTGGCTTTCAGTCGATTCGATAACAAATGACGAAAACGGACGGATTTCTCAGGTTTTTACTACATATGAACACTTTTCACATTCTCCCGTGCAACGAGGCTGCTAGTCCTCCTTTCATGCAAAATATTTAGGTCCTACATCATGTCCAAGCCACGAAAGCCGGCTTAAAAGTAAATAATCGACAACTACAACTTGAATTGTAGTACTTCTTACTGGCTATTGCTTCAACTTAGAAGCTTCTTCTGTGTTCTACTATGTTGCTTTTAGTGTCTCCGCATACCGCAGCACGCGACATAGCTTTGCAGACGATAAATGTAACCGATTCAGTGAGAAGAGCGGCCAATGTGACGATCTGGCTTTAAGTCGATTCGATAACAAATGAGGAAAACGGACGGATTTCTCAGGTTTTTACTACATATGAACCCTTTTCACATTCTCCCGTGCAACGCGGCTGCTACTCCTCCTTTCATGCAAAATCTTAAGGTCCTAGGTCATGTCCAAGCCACCAAAGCCGTCTAAAAAGTGTATAATGGACAACAAAACTTGAATTGTACTACTTCTTACTGGCTATTGCTTCAACTTAGAAGCTTCTTCTGTGTTCTACTATGGTGCTTTTAATGTCTCCGCATACCGCAGCACGCGACATAGCTTTGCAGACGATAAATGTAACCGTCTCAGAGAGAAAAGCGGCCAATGTGACGATCTGGCTTTAAGTCGATTCGATAACAAATTACGAAAACGGACGGATTTCTTAGGTTTTTACTACATATGAACACTTTTCTCATTCTCCCGTGCACCGCGGCTGCTAGTCCTCCTTTCATTCAAAATATTAAGGTCCTAGGTCATGTCCAAGCCAAAAAAAGCCGGCTAAATAGTGAATAATCGACAACTAAAACTTGAATTGTACTACATCTTACTGGCTATTGCTTCAACTTAGAAGCTTCTTCTGTGTTCTACTATAGTGCTTTTAGTGTCTCCGCATACCGCAGCACGCGACATAGCTTTGCAGACGATAAATGTAACCGATTCAGAGAGAAGAGCGGCCAATGTGACGATCTGGCTTTAAGTCGATTCGATAGCAACTGACGAAAACGGGCGGATTTCTTATGTTTTTACTACATTTGAACACATTTCACCTTCTCCCGAGCAACGTGGCTGCTAGTCCTCCCTTGATACAAATTCTTAAGGTCCTACCTCATGTCGAAGGCACCAAAGCCGCCTAAAAATTCAAAAATCGATATCTAAATTTGAGTTCTACTGCGACTTACTGGCTATTACATCAACTTAGAAGCTTTACTGTGTTCTACTATGGTGCTTTTTGTGTCTCTGCATATTGCAGCACGCAACATAGCTTTGCACACGATAAATACAACCGTTTCAGAGACAAGAGCGGTCAATTTGACGATCTGATATAAAGTCGAATCGATAGCAAATGACGAAAACGGGCGGATTTCTTAGGTTTTTACTACATATGAACACTTTTCACATTCTCCCGTGCAACGTGGCGGCTAGTCCTCCCTTCATGCAAAATCTTAAGGTCCTAGGTCATGTCCAAGCCACCAAAGCCGGCTAAAAAGTGAATAATCGACAGCTAAAACTTGAATTGTACTACTTATTACTGACTATTACCTCAACTTAGAAGCTTCTTCTGTGTTCTACTATGGTGCTACTTGTGTCTCCCCATACAGCAGCGCGCGACATAGTTTTGCAGACGATTAATGTAACCGTCTCAGAGAGAAAAGCGGCCAATGTGACGATCTGGCTTTAAGTCGATTCGATAACAAATGACGAAAACGGACGGATTTCTCAGGGTTTTATTACAAATGAACCCTTTTCACATTCTCCCGTGCAACGCAGCTGCTAGTCCTTCTTTCATGCAAAATCTTAAGGTTCCACCTCATGTCCAAGGCACCAAAGCCGGCTAAAAATCAAAAATCGATAACCAAAACTTGAAATGTACTGCTTCTTATGGCTATTGCTTCAACTTAGAAGCTTCTTCTGTGTTCTACTATGGTGCTTTTAGTGTCTCCGCATACCGCAGCACGCGACATAGCTTTGCAGACGATAAATGTAACCGTCTCAGAGAGAAAAGCGACCAATGTGAGGATCTGGCTTTAAGTCGATTCGATAACAAATGACGAAAACGAACGGATTTCTCAGGTTTTTACTACATATGAAAACATTTCACATTCTCCCGTGCAACGCGGGTGCTAGTCCTCCTATCATGCAAAATCTTAAGGTCCTAGGTCATGTCCAAGCCACCAAAGCCGGCTAAAAAGTGAATAATCGACAGCTAAAACTTGAATTGTACTACTTATTACTGACTATTACTTCAACTTAGAAGCTTCTTCTGTGTTCTACTATGGTGCTATTAGTGTCTCCGCATACCGCAGCGCGCGACATAGTTTTGCAGACGTTTAATGTAACCGTTTCAGAGAGAAGAGCGGCCAATGTGACGATCTGGCTTTCAGTCGATTCGATAACAAATGACGAAAACGGGCGGATTTCTCAGGTTTTTACTACATATGAACACTTTTCTCATTCTCCCGTGCAACGCGGCTGCAAGTCCTCCTTTCTTGCAAAATCTTAAGGTCCTAGGTCTTGTCGAAGCCACCAAAGCCGGCTAAAAAGTGAATAATCGACAACTAAAACTTGAATTGTACTACTTCTTACTGGCTACTACTTCAACTTAGAAGCTTTTTCTGTGTTCTCCTATGGTGCTTTTAGTGTCTCCGCATACCGCAGCACGCGACATAGCTTTGCAGACGATAAATGTAACCGTCTCAGAGAGAAAAGCGGCCAATGTGACGATCTGGGTTTAAGTCGATTCGATAACAAATTACGAAAACGGACGGATTTCTTAGGTTTTTACTACATATGAACACTTTTCTCATTCTCCCGTGCACCGCGGCTGCTAGTCCTCCTTTCTTTCAAAATATTAAGGTCCTAGGTCATGTCCAAGCCAAAAAAAGCCGGCTAAATAGTGAATAATCGACAACTAAAACTTGAATTGTACTACATCTTACTGGCTAATGCTTCAACTTAGAAGCTTCTTCTGTGTTCTACTATAGTGCTTTTAGTGTCTCCGCATACCGCAGCACGCGACATAGCTTTGTAGACGATAAATGTAACCGATTCAGAGAGAAGAGCGGCCAATGTGACGATCTGGCTTTAAGTAGATTCAATAACAAATGACGGAAACGGACGGATTTCTCAGGGTTTTATTACAAATGAACCCTTTTCACATTCTCCCGTGCAACGCAGCTGCTAGTCCTTCTTTCATGCAAAATCTTAAGGTTCCACCTCATGTCCAAGGCACCAAAGCCGGCTAAAAATCAAAAATCGATAACCAAAACTTGAATTGTACTGCTTCTTATGGCTATTGCTTCAACTTAGCAGCTTCTTCTGTGTTGTACTATGGTGCCTTTAGTGTCTCCGCATACCGCAGCACGTGACATAGCTTTGCAGACGATAAATGTAACCGTCTCAGAGAGAAGAGCGGCCAATGTGACGATCTGGCTTTAAGTCGATTCGATAACAAATGACGAAAACGAACGGATTTCTAAGGTTTTTACTACATATGAACCCTTTTCACATTCTCCCGTGCAACGCGGCTGCTAGTCCTTCTTTCATGCAAAATCTTAAGGTTCCACCTCATGTCCAAGGCACCAAAGCCGGCTAAAAATCAAAAATCGATAACCAAAACTTGAAATGTACTGCTTCTTATGGCTATTGCTTCAACTTAGAAGCTTCTTCTGTGTTCTACTATGGTGCTTTTAGTGTCTCCGCATACCGCAGCACGCGACATAGCTTTGCAGACGATAAATGTAACCGTCTCAGAGAGAAAAGCGACCAATGTGAGGATCTGGCTTTAAGTCGATTCGATAACAAATGACGAAAACGAACGGATTTCTCAGGTTTTTACTACATATGAAAACATTTCACATTCTCCCGTGCAACGCGGCTGCTAGTCCTCCTATCATGCAAAATCTTAAGGTCCTAGGTCATGTCCAAGCCACCAAAGCCGGCTAAAAAGTGAATAATCGACAGCTAAAACTTGAATTCTACTACTTATTACTGACTATTACTTCAACTTAGAAGCTTCTTCTGTGTTCTACTATGGTGCTATTAGTGTCTCCCCATACCGCAGCGCGCGACATAGTTTTGCAGACGATTAATGTAACCGTTTCAGACAGAAGAGCGGCCAATGTGACGATCTGCTTTTAAGTCGATTCGATAACAAATGACGAAAACGGACGGATTTCTCAGGTTTTTACTACATATGAACAATTTTCACATTCTCCCGTGCAACGAGGCTGCTACTCCTCCGTTCATGCAAAATATTTAGGTCCTACGTCATGTCCAAGCCACCAAAGCCGGCTAAAAAGTAAATAATCGACAACTACAACTTGAATTGTAGTACTTCTTACTGGCTATTGCTTCAACTTAGAAGCTTCTTCTGTGTTCTACTATGTTGCTTTTAGTGTCTCCGCATACCGCAGCACGCGACATAGCTTTGCAGACGATAAATGTAACCGATTCAGTGAGAAGAGCAGCCAATGTGACGATCTGGCTTTAAGTCGATTCGATAACAAATGAGGAAAACGGACGGATTTCTCAGGTTTTTACTACATATGAACCCTTTTCACATTATCCCGTGCAACGCGGCTGCTAGTCCTCCTTTCATGCAAAATCTTAAGGTACTATTTCATGTCCAAGCCAATAAAGCCGGCTAAAAAGTGAATAATCGACAACTAAAACTTGAATTGTACTACTTCTTACTGGCTATTGCTTCAACTTAGGAGCTTCTTCTGTGTTCTACTATGGTGCGTTTAGTGTCTCCGCATACCGCAGCACGTGACATAGCTTTGCAGACGATAATTGTAACTGTTTCAGAAAGAAAAGCGGCCAATGTGACGATCTGGCTTTCAGTCGATTCGATAACAAATGACGAAAACGGGCGCATTTCTCAGGTTTTTACTACATATGAACACTTTTCTCATTCTCCCGTGCAACTCGGCTGCAAGTCCTCCTTTCTTGCAAAATCTTAAGGTCCTAGGTCATGTCGAAGCCACCAAAGCCGGCTGAAAAGTGAATAATCGACAACTAAAACTTGAATTGTACTACTTCTTACTGGCTACTACTTCAACTTAGAAGCTTTTTCTGTGTTCTCCTATGGTGCTTTTAGTGTCTCCGCATACCGCAGCACGCGACATAGCTTTGCAGACGATAAATGTAACCGTCTCAGAGAGAAAAGCGGCCAATGTGACGATCTGGGTTTAAGTCGATTCGATAACAAATTACGAAAATGGACGGATTTCTTAGGTTTTTACTACATATGAACACTTTTCTCATTCTCCCGTGCACCGCGGCTGCTAGTCCTCCTTTCTTTCAAAATATTAAGGTCCTAGGTCATGTCCAAGCCAAAAAAAGCCGGCTAAATAGTGAATAATCGACAACTAAAACTTGAATTGTACTACATCTTACTGGCTATTGCTTCAACTTAGAAGCTTCTTCTGTGTTCTACTATAGTGCTTTTAGTGTCTCCGCATACCGCAGCACGCGACATAGCTTTGTAGACGGTAAATGTAACCGATTCAGAGAGAAGAGCGGCCAATGTGACGATCTGGCTTTAAGTAGATTCAATAACAAATGACGGAAACGGACGGATTTCTCAGGGTTTTATTACAAATGAACCCTTTTCACATTCTCCCGTGCAACGCAGCTGCTAGTCCTTCTTTCATGCAAAATCTTAAGGTTCCACCTCATGTCCAAGGCACCAAAGCCGGCTAAAAATCAAAAATCGATAACCAAAACTTGAATTGTACTGCTTCTTATGGCTATTGCTTCAACTTAGCAGCTTCTTCTGTGTTGTACTATGGTGCTTTTAGTGTCGCCGCATACCGCAGCACGCGACATAGCTTTGCAGACGATAAATGTAACCGTCTCAGAGAGAAGAGCGGCCAATGTGACGATCTGGCTTTAAGTCGATTCGATAACAAATGACGAAAACGAACGGATTTCTAAGGTTTTTACTACATATGAACCCTTTTCACATTCTCCCGTGCAACGCGGCTGCTAGTCCTCCTTTCATGCAAAATCTTAAGGTCCTAGGTCATGTCCAAGCCACCAAAGCCGTCTAAAAAGTGAATAATCGACAACTAAAACTTGAATTGTACTACTTATTACTGACTATTACCTCAACTTAGAAGCTTCTTCTGTGTTCTACTATGGTGCTACTTGTGTCTCCCCATACCGCAGCGCGCGACATAGTTTTGCAGACGATTAATGTAACCGTTTCAGACAGAAGAGCGGACAATGTGACGATCTGGTTTTAAGTCGATTCGATAACAAATGACGAAAACGGACGGATTTCTCAGGTTTTTACTACATATGAACAATTTTCACATTCTCCCGTGCAACGCGGCTGCTACTCCTCCTTTCATGCAAAATCTTAAGGTCCTAGGTCATGTCCAAGCCACCAAAGCCGGCTAAAAAGTGAATAATGGACAACTAAAACTTGAATTGTACTACTTCTTACTGGCTATTGCTTCAACTTAGAAGCTTCTTCTGTGTTCTACTATGGTGCTTTTAATGTCTCCGCATACCGCAGCACGCGACATAGCTTTGCAGACGATAAATGTAACCGTCTCAGAGAGAAAAGCGGCCAATGTGACGATCTGGCTTTAAGTCGATTCGATAACAAATGACGAAAACGGACGGATTTCTCAGGTTTTTACTACATATGAACACTTTTCACATTCTCCCGTGCAACGAGGCTGCTAGTCCTCCTTTCATGCAAAATATTTAGGTCCTACGTCATGTCCAAGCCACCAAAGCCGGCTAAAAAGTAAATAATCGACAACTACAACTTGAATTGTAGTACTTCTTACTGGCTATTGCTTCAACTTAGAAGCTTCTTCTGTGTTCTACTATGTTGCTTTTAGTGTCTCCGCATACCGCAGCACGCGACATAGCTTTGCAGACGATAAATGTAACCGATTCAGTGAGAAGAGCGGCCAATGTGACGATCTGGCTTTAAGTCGATTCGATAACAAATGAGGAAAACGGACGGATTTCTCAGGTTTTTACTACATATGAACCCTTTTCACATTCTCCCGTGCAACGCGGCTGCTAGTCCTCCTTTCATGCAAAATCTTAAGGTACTATTTCATGTCCAAGCCAATAAAGCCGGCTAAAAAGTGAATAATCGACAACTAAAACTTGAATTGTACTACTTCTTACTGGCTATTGCTTCAACTTAGGAGCTTCTTCTGTGTTCTACTATGGTGCGTTTAGTGTCTCCGCATACCGCAGCACGTGACATAGCTTTGCAGACGATAATTGTAACTGTTTCAGAAAGAAAAGCGGCCAATGTGACGATCTGGCTTTAAGTCGATTCGATAACAAATGATGAAAACGTGCGGATTTCTCAGGTTTTTACTACATATGAACACTTTTCTCATTCTCCCGTGCAACGCGGCTGCAAGTCCTCCTTTCTTGCAAAATCTTAAGGTCCTAGGTCATGTCGAAGCTACCAAAGCCGGCTAAAAAGTGAATAATCGACAATTAAAACTTGAATTGTACTACTTCTTACTGGCTACTACTTCAACTTAGAAGCTTTTTCTGTGTTCTCCTATGGTGCTTTTAGTGTCTCCGCATACCGCAGCACGCGACATAGCTTTGCAGACGATAAATGTAACCGTCTCAGAGAGAAAAGCGGCCAATGTGACGATCTGGGTTTAAGTCGATTCGATAACAAAATACGAAAACGGACGGATTTCTTAGGTTTTTACTACATATGAACACTTTTCTCATTCTCCCGTGCACCGCGGCCGCTAGTCCTCCTTTCTTTCAAAATATTAAGGTCCTAGGTCATGTCCAAGCCAAAAAAAGCCGGCTAAATAGTGAATAATCGACAACTAAACCTTGAATTGTACTACATCTTACTGGCTATTGCTTCAACTTAGAAGCTTCTTCTGTGTTCTACTATAGTGCTTTTAGTGTCTCCGCATACCGCAGCACGCGACATAGCTTTGTAGACGATAAATGTAACCGATTCAGAGAGAAGAGCGGCCAATGTGACGATCTGGCTTTAAGTAGATTCAATAACAAATGACGGAAACGGACGGATTTCTCAGGGTTTTATTACAAATGAACCCTTTTCACATTCTCCCGTGCAACGCAGCTGCTAGTCCTTCTTTCATGCAAAATCTTAAGGTTCCACCTCATGTCCAAGGCACCAAAGCCGGCTAAAAATCAAAAATCGATAACCAAAACTTGAATTGTACTGCTTCTTATGGCTATTGCTTCAACTTAGCAGCTTCTTCTGTGTTCTACTATGGTGCTTTTAGTGTCTCCGCATACCGCAGCACGCGACATAGCTTTGCAGACGATAAATGTAACCGTCTCAGAGAGAAGAGCGGCCAATGTGACGATCTGGCTTTAAGTCGATTCGATAACAAATGACGAAAACGAACGGATTTCTAAGGTTTTTACTACATATGAACCCTTTTCACATTCTCCCGTGCAACGCGGCTGCTAGTCCTCCTTTCATGCAAAATCTTAAGGTCCTAGGTCATGTCCAAGCCACCAAAGCCGTCTAAAAAGTGAATAATGGACAACTAAAACTTGAATTGTACTACTTCTTACTGGCTATTGCTTCAACTTAGAAGCTTCTTCTGTGTTCTACTATGGTGCTTTTAATGTCTCCGCATACCGCAGCACGCGACATAGCTTTGCAGACGATAAATGTAACCGTCTCAGAGAGAAAAGCGGCCAATGTGACGATCTGGCTTTAAGTCGATTCGATAACAAATTACGAAAACGGACGGATTTCTTAGGTTTTTACTACATATGAACACTTTTCTCATTCTCCCGTGCTCCGCGGCTGCTAGTCCTCCTTTCATTCAAAATATTAAGGTCCTAGGTCATGTCCAAGCCAAAAAAAGCCGGCTAAATAGTGAATAATCGACAACTAAAACTTGAATTATACTACATCTTACTGGCTATTGCTTCAACTTAGAAGCTTCTTCTGTGTTCTACTTTAGTGCTTTTAGTGTCTCCGCATACCGCAGCACGCGACATAGCTTTGCAGACGATAAATGTAACCGATTCAGAGAGAAGAGCGGCCAATGTGACGATCTGGCTTTAAGTCGATTCGATAGCAACTGACGAAAACGGGCGGATTTCTTATGTTTTTACTACATTTGAACACATTTCACCTTCTCCCGAGCAACGTGGCTGCTAGTCCTCCCTTCATAAAAAATCCTTAAGGTCCTACCTCATGTCGAAGGCACCAAAGCCGCCTAAAAATTCAAAAATCGATATCTAAATTTGAGTTCTACTGCGACTTACTGGCTATTACATCAACTTAGAAGCTTTACTGTGTTCTACTATGGTGCTTTTTGTGTCTCTGCATATTGCAGCACGCAACATAGCTTTGCACACGATAAATGCAACCGTTTCAGAGACAAGAGCGGTCAATTTGACGATCTGATATAAAGTCGAATCGATAGCAAATGACGAAAACGGGCGGATTTCTTAGGTTTTTACTACATATGAACACTTTTCACATTCTCCCGTGCAACGTGGCGGCTAGTCCTCCCTTCATGCAAAATCTTAAGGTCCTAGGTCATGTCCAAGCCACCAAAGCCGGCTAAAAAGTGAATAATCGACAGCTAAAACTTGAATTGTACTACTTATTACTGACTATTACCTCAACTTAGAAGCTTCTTCTGTGTTCTACTATGGTGCTACTTGTGTCTCCCCATACCGCAGCGCGCGACATAGTTTTGCAGACGATTAATGTAACCGTTTCAGACAGAAGAGCGGACAATGTGACGATCTGTTTTTAAGTCGATTCGATAACAAATGACGAAAACGGACGGATTTCTCAGGTTTTTACTACATATGAACAATTTTCACATTCTCCCGTGCAACGCGGCTGCTACTCCTCCTTTCATGCAAAATCTTAAGGTCCTAGGTCATGTCCAAGCCACCAAAGCCGGCTAAAAAGTGAATAATGGACAACTAAAACTTGAATTGTACTACTTCTTACTGGCTATTGCTTCAACTTAGAAGCTTCTTCTGAGTTCTACTATGGTGCTTTTAATGTCTCCGCATACCGCAGCACGCGACATAGCTTTGCAGACGATAAATGTAACCGTCTCAGAGAGAAAAGCGGCCAATGTGACGATCTGGCTTTAAGTCGATTCGATAACAAATGACGAAAACGGACGGATTTCTCAGGTTTTTACTACATATGAACACTTTTTACATTCTCCCGTGCAACGAGGCTGCTAGTCCTCCTTTCATGCAAAATATTTAGGTCCTACGTCATGTCCAAGCCACCAAAGCCGGCTAAAAAGTAAATAATCGACAACTACAACTTGAATTGTAGTACTTCTTACTGGCTATTGCTTCAACTTAGAAGCTTCCTCTGTGTTCTACTATGTTGCTTTTAGTGTCTCCGCATACCGCAGCACGCGACATAGCTTTGCAGACGATAAATGTAACCGATTTAGTGAGAAGAGCGGCCAATGTGACGATCTGGCTTTAAGTCGATTCGATAACAAATGACGAAAACGGACGGATTTCTCAGGTTTTTACTACATATGAACCCTTTTGACATTCTCCCGTGCAACGCGGCTGCTAGTCCTCCTTTCATGCAAAATCTTAAGGTCCTAGGTCATGTCCAAGCCACCAAAGCCGGCTAAAAAGTGAATAATGGACAACTAAAACTTGAATTGTACTACTTCTTACTGGCTATTGCTTCAACTTAGAAGCTTCTTCTGTGTTCTACTATGGTGCTTTTAATGTCTCCGCATACCGCAGCACGCGACATAGCTTTGCAGACGATAAATGTAACCGTCTCAGAGAGAAAAGCGGCCAATGTGACGATCTGGCTTTAAGTCGATTCGATAACAAATTACGAAAACGGACGGATTTCTTAGGTTTTTACTACATATGAACACTTTTCTCATTCTCCCGTGCACCGCGGCTGCTAGTCCTCCTTTCATTCAAAATATTAAGGTCCTAGAACATGTCCAAGCCAAAAAAAGCCGGCTAAATAGTGAATAATCGACAACTAAAACTTGAATTGTACTACATCTTACTGGCTATTGCTTCAACTTAGAGGCTTCTTCTGTGTTCTACTATGGTGCTTTTAGTGTCTCCGCATACCGCAGCACGCGACATAGCTTTGCAGACGATAAATGTAACCGTCTCAGAGAGAAAAGCGACCAATGTGACGATCTGGCTTTAAGTCGATTCGATAACAAATGACGAAAACGGACGGATTTCTCAGGTTTTTACTACATATGAACACTTTTCTCATTCTCCCGTGCAACGCGGCTGCAAGTCCTCCTTTCTTGCAAAGTCTTAAGGTCCTAGTTCATGTCGAAGCCACCAAAGCCGGCTGAAAAGTGAATAATCGACAACTAAAACTTGAATTGTACTACTTCTTACTGGCTACTACTTCAACTTAGAAGCTTTTTCTGTGTTCTCCTATGGTGCTTTTAGTGTCTCCGCATACCGCAGCACGCGACATAGCTTTGCAGACGATAAATGTAACCGTCTCAGAGAGAAAAGAGGCCAATGTGACGATCTGGGTTTAAGTCGATTCGATAACAAATGACGAAAACGGACGGATTTCTCAGGTTTTTACTACATATGAACAATTTTCACATTCTCCCGTGCACCGCGGCTGCTAGTTCTCCTTTCTTTCAAAATATTAAGGTCCTAGGTAATGTCCAAGCCAAAAAAACCCGGCTAAATAGTGAATAATCGACAACTAAAACTTGAATTGTACTACTACTTACTGGCTATTGCTTCAACTTAGAAGCTTCTTCTGTGTTCTACTATGGTGCTTTTAATGTCTCCGCATACCGCAGCACGCGAAATAGCTTTGCAGACGATAAATGTAACCGTCTCAGAGAGGAAAGCGGCCAATGTGACGATCTGGCTTTAAGTCGATTCGATAACAAATGACGAAAACGGACGGATTTCTCAGGTTTTTACTACATATGAACACTTTTCACATTCTCCCGTGCAACGCGGCTGCTAGTCCTCCTTTCATGCAAAATATTTAGGTCCTACGTCATGTCCAAGCCACCAAAGCCGGCTAAATAGTAAATAATCGACGACTACAACTTGAATTGTAGTACTTCTTACTGGCTATTGCTTCAACTTAGAAGCTTCTTCTGTGTTCTACTATGTTGCTTTTAGTGTCTCCGCATACCGCAGCACGCGACATAGCTTTGCAGAAGATAAATGTAACCGATTCAGTGAGAAGAGCGGCCAATGTGACGATCTGGCTTTAAGTCGATTCGATAACAAATGAGGAAAACGGACGGATGTCTCAGGTTTTTACTACATATGAACCCTTTTCACATTCTCCCGTGCAACGCGGCTGCTAGTCCTCCTTTCATGCAATGTCTTAAGGTACTATTTCATGTCCAAGCCAATAAAGCCGGCTAAAAAGTGAATAATCGACAACTAAAACTTGACTTGTACCACTTCTTACTGGCTATTGCTTCAACTTAGGAGCTTCTTCTGTGTTCTACTATGGTGCTTTTAGTGTCTCTGCATAACGCAGCACGTGACATAGCTTTGCTGACGATAATTGTAACAGTTTCAGAAAGAAAAGCGGCCAATGTGACGATCTGGCTTTAAGTCGATTCGATAACAAATGACGAAAACGGACGGATTTCTCAGGTTTTTACTACATATGAACACTTTTCTCATTCTCCCGTGCAACGCGGCTGCAAGTCCTCCTTTCATGCAAAATCTTAAGGTCCTAGGTCATGTCCAAGCCACCAAAGCCGGCTGAAATGTGAATATTCGACAACTATAACTTGAATTGTACTACTTCTTACTGGCTACTACTTCAACTTAGAAGCTTTTTCTGTGTTCTACTATGGTGCTTTTAGTTTCTCCGCATACCGCAGCACGCGACATAGCTTTGCAGACGATAAATGTAACCGTTTCAGAGAGAAGAGCGGCCTATGTGACGATCTGGCTTTAAGTAGATTCAATAACAAATGACGAAAACAGACGGATTTCTCAGGTTTTTACTACAAATGAACACTTTTCACATTCTTCCGTGCAACGCAGCTGCTACTCCTCCTTTCATGCAAAATCTTAAGGTTCCACCTCATGTCCAAGGCACCATAGCCGGCTAAAAATCAAAAATCGATAACCAAAACTTGAATTGTACTGCTTCTTATGGCTATTGCTTCAACTTAGAAGCTTTTTCTACTATGGTGCTTTTAGTGTCTCCGCATACCGCAGCACGCGACATAGCTTTGCAGACGATAAATGTAACCGTCTCAGAGAAAAAAGCGGCCAATGTGACGATCTGGCTTTAAGTCGATTCGATATCAAATGACGAAAACGGACGGATTTCACAGGTTTTTACTACATATGAACACTTTTCACATTCTACCGTGCAACGCAGCTGCTAGTCCTCCTTTCATGCAAAATCTTAAGGTCCCACCTCATGTCCAAGGCACCAAAGCCGGCTAAAAATCAATAATCGATAACCAAAACTTGAATTATACTACTTCTTACTGGTTATTGCTTCAACTTAGAAGCTTCTTCTGTGTTCTCCTATGGTGCTTTTAGTGTCTCCGCATACCGCAGCACGCGACATAGCTTTGCAGACGATAAATGTAACCGTCTCAGAGAAAAAAGCGGCCAATGTGACGATCTGGCTTTAAGTCGATTCGATAACAAATGACGAAAACGGACGGATTTCTCAGGTTTTTACTACATATGAACACTTTTCTCATTCTCCCGTGCAACGCGGCTGCAAGTCCTCCTTTCATGCAAAATCTTAAGGTCCTAGGTCATGTCCAAGCCACCAAAGCCGGCTGAAATGTGAATATTCGACAACTATAACTTGAATTGTACTACTTCTTACTGGCTACTACTTCAACTTAGAAGCTTTTTCTGTGTTCTACTATGGTGCTTTTAGTGTCTCCGCATACCGCAGCACGCGACATAGCTTTGCAGACGATAAATGTAACCGTTTCAGAGAGAAGAGCGGCCTATGTGACGATCTGGCTTTAAGTAGGTTCAATAACAAATGACGAAAACGGACGGATTTCTCAGGTTTTTACTACAAATGAACACTTTTCACATTCTTCCGTGCAACGCAGCTGCTAGTCCTCCTTTCATGCAAAATCTTAAGGTTCCACCTCATGTCCAAGGCACCATAGCCGGCTAAAAATCAAAAATCGATAACCAAAACTTGAATTGTACTGTTCTTATGGCTATTGCTTCAACTTAGAAGCTTCTTCTGTGTTCAACTATGGTGCTTTTAGTGTCTCCGCATACCGCAGCACGCGACATAGCTTTGCAGACGATAAATGTAACCGTCTCAGAGAGAAAAGCGGCCAATGTGACGATCTGGCTTTAAGTCGATTCGATAACAAATTACGAAAACGGACGGATTTCTTAGGTTTTTACTACATATGAACACTTTTCCTATTCTCCCGTGCACAGCGGCTGCTAGTCCTCCTTTCATTCAAAATATTAAGGTCCTAGGTCATGTCCAAGCCACCAAAGCCGGCTAAAATTTGAATAATCGACAACTACAACTTGAATTGTACTACTTCTTACTGGCTATTGCTTCAACTTAGAATCTTCTTCTGTGGTCTACTATGGTGCATTTAGTGTCTCCGCATACCGCAGCACGCGACATAGCTTTTCAGACGATAAATGTAACCTTTTCAGAGAGAAGAGCGGCCAATGTGACGATCTGGCTGTAAGTCGACATGATAACAAATGACGAAAACAGACAGATTTCTAAGGTTTTTACTACATATGAACACTTTTTACATTCTCCCGTGCAACGCGGCTGCTAGTCCTCCTTTCTTGCAAAATCGTAAGCTCCTAGGTCATGTTCAAGCCACCAAAACCGGCTAAAAAGTGAATAATCGACAACTAAAACTTGAATTGTACTACTTCTTACTGGCTATTGCTTCAACTTAGAAGCTTCTCCTGTGTTCTACTATGGTGCTTTTAGTGTCTCGGCATACCGCAGCACGCGACATAGCTTTGCAGACGATAAGTGTAACCGTCTCAGAGAGAAAAGCAACCAATGTGACGATCTGGCTTTAAGGCGATTCGATAACAAATGACGAAAACGGACGGATTTCTCAGGTTTTTACTACATATGAACACTTTTCACATTCTCCCGTGCAACGCGGGTGCTAGTCCTCGTTTCATGCAAAATCTTAAGGTCCTAGGTCATGTCCAAGCCACCAAAGCCGGCTAAAAAGTGAATAATCGACAACTAAAACTTCAATTGTACTACTTCTTACTGGCTATTGCTTCAACTTAGAAGCTTCTTCTGTTTTCTACTATGGTGCTATTAGTGTCTCCGCATACCGCAGCGCGCGACATAGTTTTGCAGACGATAAATGTAACCGTTACAGACAGAAGAGCGGCCAATGTGACGATCTGGCTTTAAGTCGATTCGATAACAAATGAGGAAAACGGACGGGTTTCTCCGGTTTTTACTACATATGAACCCTTTTCACATTCTCCCGTGGAACGCGGCTGCTAGTCCTCCTTTCATGCAAAATCTTAAGGTCCTAGGTCATGTCCAAGCCATCAAAGCCGGCTGAAAAGTGAATAATCGACAACTAAAACTTGAATTGTACTACTTCTTACTGGCTATTACTTCAACTTAGAAGCTTCTTCTGTTTTCTACTATGGTGCTATTAGTGTCTCCGCATACCGCAGCACGCGACATATCTTTGCAGACGATAAATGTAACCGATTCAGTGAGAAGAGCGGCCAATGTGACGATCTGGCTTTAAGTCGATTCGATAACAAATGAGGAAAACGGACGGATTTCTCAGGTTCTTACTACATATGAACCCTTTTCACATTCTCCCGTGCAACGCGGCTGCTAGTCCTCCTTTCATGCAAAATCTTAAAGTTCCAACTCATGTCCAGGGCACCATAGCCGGCTAAAAATCAATAGTCGATAACCAAAACTTGAATTGTACTGTTTCTTATTGGCTATTGCTTCAACTTAGAATCTTCTTCTGTGTTCTACTATGGTGCTTTTAGTGTCTCCGCATACCGCAGCACGCGACATAGCTTTGCAGACGATAAATGTAACCGTCTCAGAGAGAAAAGCGGCCAATGTGACGAGCTGGCTTTAAGTCGATTCGATAACAAATGACGAAAACGGACGGATTTCTCAGGTTTTTACTACATATGAAACCTTTTCACATTCTCCCGTGCAACGCGGCTGCTAGTCCTTCTTTCATGCAAAATCTTAAGGTCCTAGGTCATGTGCAAGCCACCAAAGCCGACTAAAAAGTGAATAATCGACAACTAAAACTTGAATTGTACTACTTCTTACTGGCTATTGCTTCAACTTAGAAGCTTCTTCTGTGTTCTACTATGGTGCTTTTAGTGTCTCCGCATACCGCAGCACGCGACATAGCTTTGCAGACGATAAATGTAACCGTCTCAGAGAGAAAAGCGGCCAATGTGACGATCTGGCTTTAAGTCGATTCGATAACAAATGATGAAAACGGACGGATTTCTCAGGTTTTTGCTACATATGAGCCCTTTTCACATTCTCCCGTGCAACGCGGCTGCTAGTCCTCCTTTCATGCAAAATCTTAAGGTACTAGGTCATGTCCAAGCCAATAAAGCCGGCTAAAAAGTGAATAATCGAAAACTAAAACTTGAATTGTACTACTTCTTACTGGCTATTGCTTCAACTTAGAAGCTTCTTCTGTGTTCTACTATGGTGCTTTTAGTGTCTCCGCATACCGCAGCACGTGACATAGCTTTGCAGACGATAATTGTAACTGTTTCAGAAAGAAAAGCGGCCAATGTGACGATCTGGTTTTAAGTCGATTCGATAACAAATGACGAAAACGGACGGATTTCTCAGGTTTTTACTACATATGAACACTTTTCACATTCTCCCGTGCAACGCGGCTGCTAGTCCTCCTTTCATGCAAAATCTTAAGGTCCTAGGTCATGTGCAAGCCACCAAAGCCGGCTAAAAAGTGAATAATCGTTAACTAAAACTTGAATTGTACTACTTCTTACTGACTATTACTTCAACTTAGAAGCTTCTTCTGTTTTCTACTATGGTGCTATTAGTGTCTCCGCATACCGCAGCGCGCGACATAGTTTTGCAGACGATAAATGTAAGCGTTACAGACAGAAGAGCGGCCAATGTGACTATCTGGCTTTAAGTCGATTCGATAACAAATGAGGAAAACGGACGGGTTTCTCAGGTTTTTACTACATATGAACACTTTTCTCATTCTGCCGTGGAACGCGGCTGCTAGTCCTCCTTTCATGCAAAATCTTAAGGTCCTAGGTCATGTCCAAGCCATCAAAGCCGGTTGAAAAGTGAATAATCGACAACTAAAACTTGAATTGTACTACTTCTTACTGGCTATTGCTTCAACTTAGAAGCTTCTTCTGTGTTCTACTATGGTGCTTTTAGTGTCTCCGCATACCGCAGTACGCGACATATCTTTGCAGACGATAAATGTAACCGTTTCAGTGAGAAGAGCGGCCAATGTGACGATCTGGCTTTAAGTCGATTCGATAACAAATGAGGAAAACGGACGGATTTCTCAGGTTTTTACTACAAATGAACCCTTTTGACAATCTCCCGTGCAACGCGGCTGCTAGTCCTCCTTTCATGCAAAATCTTGAGGTTCCACCTCATGTCCAGGGCACCATAGCCGGCTAAAAATCAATAATCGATAACCAAAACTTGAATTGTACTGTTTCTTACTGGCTATTGCTTCAACTTAGAATCTTCTTCTGTGTTCTACTATGGTGCTTTTAGTGTCTCCGCATACCGCAGCACGCGACATAGCTTTGCAGACGATAAATGTAACCGTCTCAGAGAGAAAAGCGGCCAATGTGACGATCTGGCTTTAAGACGATTCGATAACAAATTACGAAAACGGACGGATTTCTTAGGTTTTTACTACATATGAACACTTTTCTCATTCTCCCGTGCACCGCGGCTGCTAGTCCTCCTTTCATTCAAAATATTAAGGTCCTAGGTCATGTCCAAGCCACCAAAGCCGGCTAAAATGTGAATAATCGACAACTAAAACTTGAATTGTACTACATCTTACTGGCTATTGCTTCAACTTAGAAGCTTCTTCTGTTTTCTACTATGGTGCTTTTAGTGTCTCCGCATACAGCAGCACGCGACATAGCTTTGCAGACATAAATGTAACCGTCTCAGAGAAAAAAGCGGCCAATGTGACGATCTGGCTTTAAGTCGATTCGATTACAAATGACGAAAACGGATGGATTTCTCAGGTTTTTACTACATATGAACACTTTTCACATTCTCCCGTGCAACGTGGCTGCAAGTCCTCCTTTCATGCAAAATCTTAAGGTCCTAGGTCATGTCCAAGCCACCAAAGACGGCTAAAAAGTGAATAATCGACGCCTAAAACTTGAATTGTACTACTTCTTTCTGGCTATTACTTCAACTTAGAAGCTTCTTCTGTGTTCTCCTATGGTCCTTTTAGTGTCTCCGCATACCGCAGCATGCGACATAGCTTTGCAGACGATAAATGTAACCGTCTCAGAGAGAAAAGCGGCCAATGTGACGATCTGGCTTTAAGTCGATTCGATAACAAATGACGATAACGGACGGATATCTCTGGTTTTTACTACATATGAACACTTTTCCCATTCTCCGTGCAACGCGGCTGCAAGTCCTCCTTTCATGGAAAACCTTAAAGTCCTAGGTTATGTCTAAGCCACCAAAGCCGGCTGAAAAGTGAATAATCGACAACTAAAACTTGAATTGTAATACTTCTTACTGGCTATTGCTTCAACTTAGAAGCTTCTTCTGTGTTCTACTATGGTGCTTTTAGTGTCTCCGCATACAGCAGCACGTGACATAGCTTTGCAGACGATAAATGTAACCGTCTCAGAGAGAAGAGTGGCCAATGTGACGATCTGGCTTTAAGTAGATTCGATAACAAATGACGAAAACGGACGGATTTCTCAGGTTTTTACTACTTATGAACCCTTTTCACATTCTCCCGTGCAACGCAGCTGCTAGTCCTATTTCATGCAAAATCTTGAGGTTCCACCTCATGTCCAAGGCACCAAAGCCGGCTAAAAATCAATAATCGATAACCAAAACTTGAATTGTACTGCTTCTTATGGCTATTGCTTCAACTTAGAAGCTTCTTCTGTGTTCTACTATGGTGCTTTTAGTGTCTCCGCATACCGCAGCACGCGACATAGCTTTGCAGACGATAAATGTAACCGTCTCAGAGAGAAAAGCGGCCAATGTGACGATCTGGCTTTAAGTCGATTCGATAACAAATGACGAAAACGGACGGATTTCTCAGGTTTTTACTACATATGAACACTTTACACATTCTCCCGTGCAACGCGGCTGCTAGTCCTCTTTTCATGCAAAATCTTAAGGTACTAGGTCATGTCCAAGCCACCAAAGCCGGCTAAAATGTGAATAATCGACAACTAAAACGTGAATTTTACTACTTCTTACTGGCTATTGCTTCAACTTAGAAGCTTCTTCTGTGTTCTACTATGGTGCTTTTAATGTCTCCGCATAGCGCAGCACGCGACATAGCTTTGCAGACGAAAAATGTAACCGTCTCAGAGAGAAGAGCGGCCAATTTGACGATCTGGCTTTAAGTAGATTCGATAACAAATGACGAAAACGGACGGATTTCTCAGGTTTTTACTACATATGAACACTTTTCACATTCTCCCGTGCAACGCAGCTGCTAGTCCTCTCTTCATGCAAAATCTTAAGGTTCCACCTCATGTCCAAGGCACCAAAGCAGGCTAAACATCAATAATCGATAACCAAAACATGAAATGTAGTGCTTCTTATGGCTATTGCTTCAACTTAGAAGCTGCTTCTGTGTTCTACTATGGTGCTTTTAGTGTCTCCGCATACCGCAGCACGCGACATAGCTTTGCAGACGAAAAATGTAACCGTCTCAGAGAGAAAAGCGGCCAATGTGACGATCTGGCTTTAAGTCGATTCGATAACAAATGACGAAAACGGGCGGATTTCTCAGGTTTTTACTACATATGAACACTTTTCACATTCTCCCGTGCAACGCGACTGCTAGTCCTCCTTTCATGCAAAATCTTAAGGTCCCACCTCATGTCCAAGGTACCAAAGCCGGCTAAAAATCAATAATCGATAACCAAAACTTGAATTGTACTACTTCTTACTGGTTATTGCTTCAACTTAGAAGCTTCTTCTGCGTTCCACTATGGTGCTTTTAGTGTCTCCGCATACCGCAGCACGTGACATAGCTTTGCAGACGATAAATGTAACCGTCTCAGAGAGAAGAGTGGCCAATGTGACGATCTGGCTTTAAGTAGATTCGATAACAAATGACGAAAACGGACGGATTTCTCAGGTTTTTACTACTTATGAACCCTTTTCACATTCTCCCGTGCAACGCAGCTGCTAGTCCTATTTCATGCAAAATCTTGAGGTTCCACCTCATGTCCAAGGCACCAAAGCCGGCTAAAAATCAATAATCGATAACCAAAACTTGAATTGTACTGCTTCTTATGGCTATTGCTTCAACTTAGAAGCTTCTTCTGTGTTCTACTATGGTGCTTTTAGTGTCTCCGCATACCGCAGCACGCGACATAGCTTTGCAGACGATAAATGTAACCGTCTCAGAGAGAAAAGCGGCCAATGTGACGATCTGGCTTTAAGTCGATTCGATAACAAATGACGAAAACGGACGGATTTCTCAGGTTTTTACTACATATGAACACTTTACACATTCTCCCGTGCAACGCGGCTGCTAGTCCTCCTTTCATGCAAAATCTTAAGGTCCTAGGTCATGTCCAAGCCACCAAAGCCGGCTAAAAGTGAATAATCGACGCCTGAAAATTGAATTGTACTACTACTTACTGGCTATTACTTCAACTTAGAAACTTCTTCTGTGTTCTACTATGGTGCTTTTAGTGCCTCCGCATACCGCAGCACGCGTCATAGCTTTGCAGACGATAAATGTAACCGTCTCAGAGAGAAAAGCGTCCAATGTGACGATCTGGCTTTAAGTCGATACGATAGCGAATGACGAAAACGGACGGATTTCTCAGGTTTTTACTACATATGAACACTTTTCACAATCTCCAGTGCAACTCGGCTGCTAGTCCTCCTTTCATGCAAAATCTTAAGGTACTAGGTCATGTCCAAGCAACCAAATACGGCTAAAATTTGAATAATCGACAACTAAAACTTGAATTGTGCTACTTCTTACTGGCTATTACTTCAACTTACAAGCTTCTTCTGTGTTCTCCTATGGTGCTATTAGTGTCTCCGCATACCGCAGCACGCGACATAGCTTTACAGACGATAGAAGTAACCCTTTCATAGAGAAGAGCGGACAATCTGGCGAACTGGCTTTAAGTCGATTCGATAACAATTGACGAAAACGGACGGAATTCTCAGGTTTTTAGTACATATGAACACTTTACACATTCTCCCGTGCAACGCGGCTGCTAGTCCTCTTTTCATGCAAAATCTTAAGGTACTAGGTTATGTCCAAGCCAATAAAGCCGGCTAAAAAGTCAATAATCGACAACTAAAAGTTGAAATGTACTACTTCTTACTGGTTATTGCTTCAACTTAGAAGCTTCTTCTGCGTTCCACTATGGTGCTTTTAGTGTCTCCGCATACCGCAGCACGTGACATAGCTTTGCAGACGATAAATGTAACCGTCTCAGAGAGAAGAGTGGCCAATGTGACGATCTGGCTTTAAGTAGATTCGATAACAAATGACGAAAACGGACGGATTTCTCAGGTTTTTACTACTTATGAACCCTTTTCACATTCTCCCGTGCAACGCAGCTGCTAGTCCTATTTCATGCAAAATCTTGAGGTTCCACCTCATGTCCAAGGCACCAAAGCCGGCTAAAAATCAATAATCGATAACCAAAACTTGAATTGTACTGCTTCTTATGGCTATTGCTTCAACTTAGAAGCTTCTTCTGTGTTCTACTATGGTGCTTTTAGTGTCTCCGCATACCGCAGCACGCGACATAGCTTTGCAGACGATAAATGTAACCGTCTCAGAGAGAAAAGCGGCCAATGTGACGATCTGGCTTTAAGTCGATTCGATAACAAATGACGAAAACGGACGGATTTCTCAGGTTTTTACTACATATGAACACTTTACACATTCTCCCGTGCAACGCGGCTGCTAGTCCTCTTTTCATGCAAAATCTTAAGGTACTAGGTCATGTCGAAGCCACCAAAGCCGGCTAAAATGTGAATAATCGACAACTAAAACGTGAATTTTACTACTTCTTACTGGCTATTGCTTAAACTTAGAAGCTTCTTCTGTGTTCTACTATGGTGCTTTTAATGTCTCCGCATAGCGCAGCACGCGACATAGCTTTGCAGACGATAAATGTGACCGTCTCAGAGAGAAGAGCGGCCAATTTGACGATCTGGCTTTAAGTAGATTCGATAACAAATGACGAAAACGGACGGATTTCTCAGGTTTTTACTACATATGAACACTTTTCACATTCTCCCGTGCAACGCAGCTGCTAGTCCTCTCTTCATGCAGAATCTTAAGGTTCCACCTCATGTCCAAGGCACCAAAGCCGGCTAAAAATCAATAATCGATAACAAAAACTTGAATTGCACTGCTTCTTATGCCTATTGCTTCAACTTAGAAGCTTCTTCTGTGTTCTACTATGGTGGTTTTAGTATCTCCGCATACCGCAGTACGTGACATAGCTTTGCAGACGATAAATGTAACCGTCTCAGAGAGAAAAGCGGCCAATGTGACGATCTGGCTTTAAGTCGATTCGATAACAAATGACGAAAACGGACGGATTTCTCAGATTTTTACTACATATGAACACTTTTCACATTCTCCCGTGCAACGCGGCTGCTAATCCTCCTTTCATTCAAAATCTTAAGGTCCTAGGTCATGTCCAAGCCACCAAAGCGGGCTAAAATTTGAATAATCCACAACTAAAACTTGAATTGTACTACTTCTTACTGGTTATTGCTTCTACTTAGAAGCTTCTTCTGTGTTCTACTATGGTGCTTTTAGTGCCTCCGCATACCGCAGCACGCGTCATAGCTTTGCAGACGATAAATGTAACCGTCTCAGAGAGAAAAGCGTCCAATGTGACGATCTGGCTTCAAGTCGATACGATAACGAATGACGAAAACGGACGGATTTCTCAGGTTTTTACTACATATGAACACTTTTCACATTCTCCCGTGCAACGCGGCTGCTAGTCCTCCTTTCATGCAAAATCTTAAGGTACTAGGTCATGTCCAAGCCACCAAAGCCGGCTAAAATTTGAATAATCGACAACTAAAACTTGAATTTTGCTACTTCTTACTGGCTATTACTTCAACTTACAAGCTTCTTCTGTGTTCTCCTATGGTGCTATTAGTGTCTCCGCATACCGCAGCACGCGACATAGCTTTACAGACGATAGAAGTAACCTTTTCATAGAGAAGAGCGGACAATCTGGCGAACTGGCTTTAAGTCGATTCGATAACAAATGACGAAAACGGACGGAATTCTCAGGTTTTTAGTACATATGAACACTTTACACATTCTCTTGTGCAACGCGGCTGCTAGTCCTCCTTTCATGCAAAATCTTAAGGTACTAGGTCATGTCCAAGCCAATAAAGCCGGCTAAAAAGTCAATAATCGACAACTAAAACTTGAAATGTACTACTTCTTACTGTTTATTGCTTCAACTTAGAAGCTTCTTCTGCGTTCCACTATGGTGCTTTTAGTGTCTCCGCATACCGCAGCACGTGACATAGCCTTGCAGACGACAAATGTAACTGTTTCAGAAAGAAAAACGGCCAATGTGACGATCTGGCTTTAAGTCGATTCGATAACAAATGACGAAAACGGACGTATTTCTCAGGTTTTTACTACATAAGAACCCTTTTCACATTCTCCCGTGCAACGCGGCTGCTAGTCCTCCTTTCATGCAAAATCTTAAGGTACTAGGTCAAGTCCAAGCCAATAAAGCCGGCTAAAAAGTGAATAATCGACAACTAAAATTTGAATTGTACTACTTCTTACTGGCTATTGCTTCAACTTAGAAGCTTCTTCTGTGTTCTACTATGGTGCTTTTAGTGTCTCCGCATACCGCAGCACGCGACATAGCTTTGCAGACGATAAATGTAACCGTTTCAGGGAGAAAAGCGGCCAATGTGACGGAATGGCTTTAAGTCGATTCGATAACAAATGACGGAAACGGACGGATTTCTCAGGTTTTTACTACATATGAACACTTTTCACATTCTCCCGTGCAACGCAGCTGCTAGTCCTCTCTTCATGCAGAATCTTAAGGTTCCACCTCATGTCCAAGGCACCAAAGCCGGCTAAAAATCAATAATCGATAACAAAAACTTGAATTGCACTGCTTCTTATGCCTATTGCTTCAACTTAGAAGCTTCTTCTGTGTTCTACTATGGTGGTTTTAGTATCTCCGCATACCGCAGTACGCGACATAGCTTTGCAGACGATAAATGTAACCGTCTCAGAGAGAAAAGCGGCCAATGTGACGATCTGGCTTTAAGTCGATTCGATAACAAATGACGAAAACGGACGGATTTCTCAGATTTTTACTACATATGAACACTTTTCACATTCTCCCGTGCAACGCGGCTGCTAATCCTCCTTTCATTCAAAATCTTAAGGTCCTAGGTCATGTCCAAGCCACCAAAGCCGGCTAAAATTTGAATAATCCACAACTAAAACTTGAATTGTACTACTTCTTACTGGTTATTGCTTCTACTTAGAAGCTTCTTCTGTGTTCTACTATGGTGCTTTTAGTGCCTCCGCATACCGCAGCACGCGTCATAGCTTTGCAGACGATAAATGTAACCGTCTCAGAGAGAAAAGCGTCCAATGTGACGATCTGGCTTCAAGTCGATACGATAACGAATGACGAAAACGGACGGATTTCTCAGGTTTTTACTACATATGAACACTTTTCACATTCTCCCGTGCAACGCGGCTGCTAGTCCTCCTATCATGCAAAATCTTAAGGTACTAGGTCATGTCCAAGCCACCAAAGCCGGCTAAAATTTGAATAATCGACAACTAAAACTTGAATTTTGCTACTTCTTACTGGCTATTACTTCAACTTACAAGCTTCTTCTGTGTTCTCCTATGGTGCTATTAGTGTCTCCGCATACCGCAGCACGCGACATAGCTTTACAGACGATAGAAGTAACCTTTTCATAGAGAAGAGCGGACAATCTGGCGAACTGGCTTTAAGTCGATTCGATAACAAATGACGAAAACGGATGGAATTCTCAGGTTTTTAGTACATATGAACACTTTACACATTCTCTCGTGCAACGCGGCTGCTAGTCCTCCTTTCATGCAAAATCTTAAGGTACTAGGTCATGTCCAAGCCAATAAAGCCGGCTAAAAAGTCAATAATCGACAACTAAAACTTGAAATGTACTACTTCTTACTGTTTATTGCTTCAACTTAGGAGCTTCTTCTGCGTTCCACTATGGTGCTTTTAGTGTCTCCGCATACCGCAGCACGTGACATAGCCTTGCAGACGACAAATGTAACTGTTTCAGAAAGAAAAACGGCCAATGTGACGATCTGGCTTTAAGTCGATTCGATAACAAATGACGAAAACGGACGTATTTCTCAGGTTTTTACTACATAAGAACCCTTTTCACATTCTCCCGTGCAACGCGGCTGCTAGTCCTCCTTTCATGCAAAATCTTAAGGTACTAGGTCAAGTCCAAGCCAATAAAGCCGGCTAAAAAGTGAATAATCGACAACTAAAACTTGAATTGTACTACTTCTTACTGGCTATTGCTTCAACTTAGACGCTTCTTCTGTGTTCTACTATGGTGCTTTTAATGTCTCCGCATACCGCAGCACGCGACATAGCTTTGCAGACGATAAATGTAACCGTCTCAGAGAGAAGAGCGGCCAATTTGACGATCTGGCTTTAAGTAGATTCGATAACAAATGACGAAAACGGACGGATTTCTCAGGTTTTTACTACATATGAACACTTTTCACATTCTCCCGTGCAACGCAGCTGCTAGTCCTCTCTTCATGCAGAATCTTAAGGTTCCACCTCATGTCCAAGGCACCAAAGCCGGCTAAAAATCAATAATCGATAACAAAAACTTGAATTGCACTGCTTCTTATGCCTATTGCTTCAACTTAGAAGCTTCTTCTGTGTTCTACTATGGTGGTTTTAGTATCTCCGCATACCGCAGTACGCGACATAGCTTTGCAGACGATAAATGTAACCGTCTCAGAGAGAAAAGCGGCCAATGTGACGATCTGGCTTTAAGTCGATTCGATAACAAATGACGAAAACGGACGGATTTCTCAGATTTTTACTACATATGAACACTTTTCACATTCTCCCGTGCAACGCGGCTGCTAATCCTCCTTTCATTCAAAATCTTAAGGTCCTAGGTCATGTCCAAGCCACCAAAGCCGGCTAAAATTTGAATAATCCACAACTAAAACTTGAATTGTACTACTTCTTACTGGTTATTGCTTCTACTTAGAAGCTTCTTCTGTGTTCTACTATGGTGCTTTTAGTGCCTCCGCATACCGCAGCACGCGTCATAGCTTTGCAGACGATAAATGTAACCGTCTCAGAGAGAAAAGCGTCCAATGTGACGATCTGGCTTCAAGTCGATACGATAACGAATGACGAAAACGGACGGATTTCTCAGGTTTTTACTACATATGAACACTTTTCACATTCTCCCGTGCAACGCGGCTGCTAGACCTCCTTTCATGCAAAATCTTAAGGTACTAGGTCATGTCCAAGCCACCAAAGCCGGCTAAAATTTGAATAATCGACAACTAAAACTTGAATTTTCCTACTTCTTACTGGCTATTACTTCAACTTACAAGCTTCTTCTGTGTTCTCCTATGGTGCTATTAGTGTCTCCGCATACCGCAGCACGCGACATAGCTTTACAGACGATAGAAGTAACCTTTTCATAGAGAAGAGCGGACAATCTGGCGAACTGGCTTTAAGTCGATTCGATAACAAATGACGAAAACGGATGGAATTCTCAGGTTTTTAGTACATATGAACACTTTACACATTCTCTCGTGCAACGCGGCTGCTAGTCCTCCTTTTATGCAAAATCTTAAGGTACTAGGTCATGTCCAAGCCAATAAAGCCGGCTAAAAAGTCAATAATCGACAACTAAAACTTGAAATGTACTACTTCTTACTGTTTATTGCTTCAACTTAGGAGCTTCTTCTGCGTTCCACTATGGTGCTTTTAGTGTCTCCGCATACCGCAGCACGTGACATAGCCTTGCAGACGACAAATGTAACTGTTTCAGAAAGAAAAACGGCCAATGTGACGATCTGGCTTTAAGTCGATTCGATAACAAATGACGAAAACGGACGTATTTCTCAGGTTTTTACTACATAAGAACCCTTTTCACATTCTCCCGTGCAACGCGGCTGCTAGTCCTCCTTTCATGCAAAATCTTAAGGTACTAGGTCAAGTCCAAGCCAATAAAGCCGGCTAAAAAGTGAATAATCGACAACTAAAACTTGAATTGTACTACTTCTTACTGGCTATTGCTTCAACTTAGAAGCTTCTTCTGTGTTCTACTATGGTGCTTTTAGTGTCTCCGCATACCGCAGCACGCGACATAGCTTTGCAGACGATAAATGTAACCGTTTCAGTGAGAAAAGCGGCCAATGTGACGGAATGGCTTTAAGTCGATTCGATAACAAATGACGGAAACGGACGGATTTCTCAGGTTTTTACTACATATGATCACTTTTCTCATTCTCCCGTGCACCGCAGCTGCCAGTCCTCCTTTCATGCAAAATCTTAAGGTCCTAGGTCATGTCCAAGCCACCAAAGCCGGCTAAAATGTGAATAATCGACAACTAAAACGTGAATTTTACTACTTCTTACTGGCTATTGCTTCAACCTAGAAGCTTCTTCTGTGTTCTACTATGGTGCTTTTAGTGTCTCCGCATACCGCAGCACGCGACATAGCTTTGCAGACGATAAATGTAACCGATTCAGAGAGAAGAGCGGCCAATTTGACGATCTGGCTTTAAGTAGATTCGATAACAAATGACGAAAACGGACAGATTTCTCAGGTTTTTACTACATATGAACACTTTTCACATTCTCCCGTGCAACGCAGCTGCTAGTCCTCTCTTCATGCAAAATCTTAAGGTTCCACCTCATGTCCAAGGCACCAAAGCCGGCTAAAAATCAATAATCGATAACAAAAACTTGAATTGTACTGCTTTTTATGCCTATTGCTTCAACTTAGAAGCTTCTTCTGTGTTCTACTATGGTGGTTTTAGTGTCTCCGCATACCGCAGTACGCGACATAGCTTTGCAGACGATAGATGTAACCGTCTCAGAGAGAAAAGCGGCCAATGTGACGATCTGGCTTTAAGTCGATTCGATAACAAATGACGAAAACGGACGGATTTCTCAGGTTTTCACTACATATGAACACTTTTCACATTCTCCCGTGCAACGCGGCTGCTAGTCCTCCTTTCATGCAAAATCTTAAGGTCCTAGGTCATATCCAAGCCACAAAAGCCGGCTAAAAAGTGAATAATCAACGCCTAAAAATTGAATTGTACTACTACTTACTGGCTATTACTTCAACTTAGAAACTTCTTCTGTGTTCTACTATGGTGCTTTTAGTGTCTCCGCATACCGCAGCACGCGTCATAGCTTTGCAGACGATAAATGTAACCGTCTCAGAGAGAAATGCGACCAATGTGACGATCTGGCTTTAAGTCGATACGATAACGAATGACGAAAACGGACGGATTTCTCAGGTTTTTACTACATATGAACACTTTTCACATTCTCCCGTGCAACGCGGCTGCTAGTCCTCCTTTCATGCAAAATCTTAAGGTACTAGGTCATGTCCAAGCCACCAAAGCCGGCTAAAATTTGAATAATATACAACTAAAACTTGAATTGTACTACTTCTAACTGGCTATTACTTCAACTTACAAGCTTCTTCTGTGTTCTCCTATGGTGCTTTTATTGTCTCCGCATACCGCAGCACGCGACATAGCTTTACAGACGATAAAAGTAACCGTTTCATAGAGAAGAGCGGACAATCTGACGAACTGGCTTTAAGTCGATTCGATAACAAATGACGAAAACGGACGGAATTCTCAGGTTTTTAGTACATATGAATACTTTACACATTCTCCCGTGCAACGCGGCTGCTAGTCCTCCTTTCATGCAAAATCTTAAGGTACTAGGTCATTTCCAAGCCAGTAAAGCCGGCTAAAAAGTGAATAATCGACAACTAAAACTTGAAATGTACTACTTCTTACTGGTTATTGCTTCAACGTAGAAGCTTCTTCTGCGTTCCACTATGGTGCTTTTAGTGTCTCCGCATACCGCAGCACGTGACATAGCTTTGCAGACGATAAATGTAACCGTCTCAGAGAGAAAAGCGGCCAATGTGACGATTTGGCTTTAAGTCGATTCGATAACAAATTACGAAAACGGACGGATTTCTTATGTTTTTACTACATATGAACACTTTTCTCATTCTCCCGTGCACCGCGGCTGCTAGTCCTCCTTTCATTCAAAATATTAAGGTCCTAGGTCATGTCCAAGCCACGAAAGCCGGCTAAAATTTGAATAATCGACAACTAAAACTTGAATTGTACTACTACTTACTGGCTATTGCTTCAACTTAGAAGCTTCTTCTGTGTTCTACTATGGTGCTTTTAGTGTCTCCGCATACCGCAGCACGCGACATAGCTTTGCAGACGATAAATGTAACCGATTCAGAGAGAAGAGTGGCCAATGTGACGATCTGGCTTTAAGTCGATTCGATAACAAATGACGAAAACGGACGGATTTCTCAGGTTTTTACTACTTATGAACCCTTTTCACATTCTCCCGTGCAACGCAGCTTCTAGTCCTATTTCATGCAAAATCTTAAGGTTCCACCTCATGTCCAAGGCACCAAAGACGGCTAAAAATCAATAATCGATAACCAAAACTTGAATTGTACTGCTTCTTATGGCTATTGCTTCAACTTAGAAGCTTCTTCTGTGTTCTCCTATGGTCCTTTTAGTGTCTCCGCATACCGCAGCACGCGACATAGCTTTGCAGACGATAAATTAACCGTTTCATAGAGAAGAGCGGCCAATCTGACGAACTGGCTTTAAGTCGATTCGATAACAAATGACGGATTTCTCAGGTTTTTAGTACATATGAACACTTTTCAAGTTCTCCCGTGCAACGCGGCTGCTAGTCCTTCTTTCATGCAAAATCTTAAGGTACTAGGTGATGTCCAAGCCATTAAAGCCGGCTAAAAAGTGAATAATCGACAACTAAAACTTTAATTGTAATACTTCTTACTGGCTATTGCTTCAACTTAGAAGCTTCTTCTGTGTTCTACTATGGTGCTTTTAGTGTCTCCGCATACCGCAGCACGCGACATAGCCTTGCAGACGACAAATGTAACCGTCTCAGAGAGAAAAGCGGCCAATGTGACGATATGGCTTTAAGTCGATTCGATAACAAATTACGAAAACGGACGGATTTCTCAGGTTTTTACTACTTATGAACCCTTTTCACATTCTCCCGTGCAACGCAGCTTCTAGTCCTATTTCATGCAAAATCTTAAGGTTCCACCTCATGTCCAAGGCACCAAAGACGGCTAAAAATCTATAATCGATAACCAAAACTTGAATTGTACTGCTTCTTATGGCTATTGCTTCAACTTAGAAGCTTCTTCTGTGTTCTCCTATGGTCCTTTTAGTGTCTCCGCATACCGCAGCACGCGACATAGCTTTGCAGACGATAAATTAACCGTTTCATAGAGAAGAGCGGCCAATCTGACGAACTGGCTTTAAGTCGATTCGATAACAAATGACGGATTTCTCAGGTTTTTAGTACATATGAACACTTTTCACGTTCTCCCGTGCAACGCGGCTGCTAGTCCTTCTTTCATGCAAAATCTTAAGGTACTAGGTGATGTCCAAGCCATTAAAGCCGGGTAAAAAGTGAATAATCGACAACTAAAACTTTAATTGTAATACTTCTTACTGGCTATTGCTTCAACTTAGAAGCTTCTTCTGTGTTCTACTATGGTGCTTTTAGTGTCTCCGCATACCGCAGCACGCGACATAGCCTTGCAGACGACAAATGTAACCGTCTCAGAGAGAAAAGCGGCCAATGTGACGATATGGCTTTAAGTCGATTCGATAACAAATGACGAAAACGGACGGATTTCTCAGGTTTTTACTACTTATGAACCCTTTTCACATTCTCCCGTGCAACGCAGCTTCTAGTCCTATTTCATGCAAAATCCTAAGGTTCCACCTCATGTCCAAGGCACCAAAGACGGCTAAAAATCAATAATCGATAACCAAAACTTGAATTGTACTGCTTCTTATGGCTATTGCTTCAACTTAGAAGCTTCTTCTGTGTTCTCCTATGGTCCTTTTAGTGTCTCCGCATACCGCAGCACGCGACATAGCTTTGCAGACGATAAATTAACCGTTTCATAGAGAAGAGCGGCCAATCTGACGAACTGGCTTTAAGTCGATTCGATAACAAATGACGGATTTCTCAGGTTTTTAGTACATATGAACACTTTTCACGTTCTCCCGTGCAACGCGGCTGCTAGTCCTTCTTTCATGCAAAATCTTAAGGTACTAGGTGATGTCCAAGCCATTAAAGCAGGCTAAAAAGTGAATAATCGACAACTAAAACTTTAATTGTAATACTTCTTACTGGCTATTGCTTCAACTTAGAAGCTTCTTCTGTGTTCTACTATGGTGCTTTTAGTGTCTCCGCATACCGCAGCACGCGACATAGCCTTGCAGACGACAAATGTAACCGTCTCAGAGAGAAAAGCGGCCAATGTGACGATATGGCTTTAAGTCGATTCGATAACAAATTACGAAAACGGACGGATTTCTTAAGTTTTTTACTACATATGAACACTTTTCTCAATCTCCCGTGCACCGCGGCTGCTAGTCCTCCTTTCGTTCAAAATATTGAGGTCCTAGGTCATGTCTAAGCCACCAAAGCCGGCTAAAATGTGAATAATCGACAACTAAAACTTGAATTGTACTACTTCATACTGGCTATTGCTTCAACTTAGAAGCTTCTTCTGTGTTCTACTATGGTGCTTTTAGTGTCTCCGCATACCGCAGCACGCGACATAGGTTTGCAGACGATAAATTAACCGTTTCATAGAGAAGAGCGGACAATCTGACGATCTGGCTTTAAGTCGATTCGATAACAAATGACGAAACAGGACGGATTTCTCAGGTTTTTAGTACATATGAATACTTTTCACATTCTCCCTTGCAACGCGGCTGCTAGTCCTCCTTTCATGCAAAATCTTAAGGTACTAGGTGATGTCCAAGCCATTAAAGCCGGCTAAAAAGTGAATAATCGACAACTAAAACTTGAATTGTAATATTTCTTACTGGCTATTGCTTCAACTTAGAAGCTTCTTCTGTGTTCTACTATGGTGCATTTAGTGTTTCCGCTTATCGCAGCACGCGACATAGCTTTGCAGACGATAAATGTAACCGTTTCAGAGAGAAGAGCGGCCATTGTGACGATCTGGCTTTAAATCGATTCGATAACAAATGATGAAAATGGACGGATTTCCTAGGTTTTTACTACATATGAACCCTTTTCACATTCTCCCGTGCAACGCAGCTGCTAGTCCTCCTTTCATGCAAAATCTTAAGGTTCCACCTCATGTCCAAGGCACCAAAGCAGGCTAAAAATCAATAATCGATAACCAAAACTTGAATTGTACTGCTTCTTATGGCTATTGCTTCAACTTAGAAGCTGCTTCTATGTTCTACTATGGTGCTTTTAGTGTCTCCGCATACCGCAGCACGCGACATAGCTTTGCAGACGATAAATGTAACCGTCTCAGAGAGAAAAGCGGCCACTGTGACGATCTGGCTTTAAGTCGATTCGATAACAAATGACGTAAACGGACGGATTTCTCAGGTTTTTACTACATATGAACACTTTTCACATTCTCCCGTGCAACGCGACTGCTAGTCCTCCTTTCATGCAAAATCTTAAGGTACTAGGTCATGTCCAAGCCAATAAAGCCGGCTATAAAGTGAATAATCGACAACTAAAACTTGAATTGTACTACTTCTTACTGGCTATTGGTTCAACTTAGAAGCTTCTTCTGTGTTCTACTAAGGTGCTTTTAGTGTCTCCGCATACCGCAGCACGTGACATAGCTTTGCAGACGATAAATGTAACTGTTTCAGAAAGAAAAACGGATAATGTGACGATCTGGCTTTAAGTCGATTCGATAACAAATGACGAAAACGGACGGATTTCTCAGGTTTTTACTACATATGAACACTTTTCACATTCTACCGTGCAACGCAGCTGCTAGTCCTCCTTTCATGCAAAATCTTAAGGTCCCACCTCATGTCCAAGGTACCAAAGCCGGCTAAAAATCAATAATCGATAACCAAAACTTGAATTGTACTACTTCTTACTGGCTATTACTTCAACTTAGAAGCTTCTTCTGTGTTCTCCTATTGTGATTTTAGGTTCTCCGCATACCGCAGCACGCGACATGGCGTTGCAGACGATAAAAGTAATCGTTTCATAGAGAAGAGCGCCAATCTGACGAACTGGCTTTAAGTCGATTCGATAACAAATGACGAAAACGGACGGATTTCTCAGGTTTTTAGTTCATATGAACACTATTCACATTCTCCCGTGGAACGCGGCTGCTAGTCCTCCTTCCATGCAAAATCTTAAGGTACTTGGTCATGTCCAAGCCAATAAAGCCGGCTAAAAAGTGAATAATCGACAACTAAAATTTGAATTGTACTACTTCTTACTGGCCATTGCTTCAACTTAGAAGCTTCTTCTGTGTTCTACTATGGTGCTTTTAGTGTCTCCGCATACCGCAGCACGCGACATTGCTTTGCAGACGGTAAATGTAACCGTCTCAAAGAGAAAAGCGGCCAATGTGACGATCTGGCTTTAAGTCGATTCGATAACAAATTACGAAAACGGACGGATTTCTCAGGTTTTTACTACATATGATCACTTTTCTCATTCTCCCGTGCACCGCGGCTGCCAGTCCTCCTTTCATTCAAAATATTAAGGTCCTAGGTCATGTCCAAGCCACCAAAACAGGCTAAAAATCAATAATCGATAACCAAAACTTGAATTGTACTGCTTCTTATGGCTATTGCTTCAACTTAGAAGCTTCTTCTGTGTTGTACTATGGTGCCTTTAGTGTCTCCGCATTCCGCAGCACGCTACATAGCTTTGCTGACGAAAAATGTAACCGTCTCAAAGAGAAAAGCGGCCAATGTGACGATCTGGCTTTAAGTCGATTCGATAACAAATGACGAAAACGGACGGATTTCTCAGGTTTTTACTACCTATGAACCTTTTTCACATTCTCCCGTGCAACGCAGCTGCTAGTCCTCCTTTCATGCAAAATCTTAAGGTTCCACCTCATGTCCAAGGCACCAAAGCCGGCTAAAAATCAATAATCGATAACCAAAACTTGAATTGTACTACTTCTTACTGGCCATTGCTTCAACATAGAAGCTTCTTCTGTGTTCTACTATGGTGCTTTTAGTGTCTCCGCATACCGCAGCACGCGACATAGCTTTGCAGACGATAAATGTAACCGTCTCAGAGAGAAAAGCGGCCAATTTGACGATTTGGCTTTAAGTCGATTAGATAACAAATTACGAAAACGGACGGATTTCTTAGGTTTTTACTACATATGAACACTTTTCTCATTCTCCCGTGCACCGCGGCTGCTAGTCCTCCTTTCATTCAAAATATTAAGGTCCTAGGTCATGTCCAAGCCACGAAAGCCGGCTAATATTTGAATAATAGACAACTAAAACTTGAATTGTACAACTACTTACTGGCTATTGCTTCAACTTAGAAGCTTCTTCTGTGTTCTACTATAGTGCTTTTAGTGTCTCCGCATACCGCAGCACGCGACATAGCTTTGCAGACGATAAATGTAAACGATTCAGAGAGAAGGGTGGCCAATGTGACGATCTGGCTTTAAGTAGATTCGATAACAAATGACGAAAACGGACGGATTTCTCAGGTTTTTACTACATATGAACCCTTTTCACATTCTCCCGTGCAACGCAGCTGCTAGTCCTCCTTTCATGCAAAATCTTAAGGTTCCACCTCATGTCCAAGGCACCAAAGCAGGCTAAAAATCAATAATCGATAACCAAAACTTTAATTGTACTGCTTCTTATGGCTATTGCTTCAACTTAGAATCTTCTTCTGTGTTGTACTATGGTGCTTTTAGTGTCTCCGCATACCGCAGCACGCGACATAGCTTTGCAGACGATAAATGTAACCGTCTCAGAGAGAAAAGCGGCCAATGTGACGCTCTGGCTTTAAGTCGATTCGACAACAAATGACGAAAACGGTCGGATTTCTCAGGTTTTTACTACATATGAACACTTTTCACATTCTCCCGTGCAACGCGGCTGCTAGTCCTCCTTTCATGCAAAATCTTAAGGTACTAGGTCATGTCCAAG
Source organism: Schistocerca gregaria (assembly GCF_023897955.1). Lineage (NCBI taxonomy): Eukaryota > Metazoa > Arthropoda > Insecta > Orthoptera > Acrididae > Schistocerca > Schistocerca gregaria. The sequence goes on along the minus strand of NW_026061914.1, from coordinate 1,078,892 downwards.
CCAATAAAGCCGGCTAAAAAGTGAATAATCGACAACTAAAACTTGAAATGTACTACTTCTTACTGGTTATTGCTTCAACTTAGAAGCTTCTTCTGCGTTCCACTATGGTGCTTTTAGTGTCTCCGCATACCGCAGCACGTGACATATCTTTGCAGACGATAAATGTAACCGTCTCAGAGAGAAAAGCGGCCAATGTGACGATTTGGCTTTAAGTCGATTCGATAACAAATTACGAAAACGGACGGATTTCTTAGGTTTTTAGTACATATGAACACTTTTCTCATTCTTCCGTGCACCGCGGCTGCTAGTCCTCCTTTCATTCAAAATATTAAGGTCCTAGGTCATGTCCAAGCCACCAAAGCCGGCTAAAATTTGAATAATCGACAACTAAAACTTGAATTGTACTACTACTTACTGGCTATTGCTTCAACTTAGAAGCTTCTTCTGTGTTCTACTATAGTGCTTTTAGTGTCTCCGCATACCGCAGCACGTGACATAGCTTTGCAGACGATAAATGTAACCGTCTCAGAGATAAAAGCGGCCAATGTGACGATCTGGCTTTAAGTCGATTCGATAACAAATGACGAAAACGGACGGATTTCTCAGGTTTTTACCACATATGATCACTTTTCTCATTCTCCCGTGCACAGCCGCTGCCAGTCCTCCTTTCATTCAAAATATTAAGGTCCTAGGTCATGTCCAAGCCACCAAAGCAGGCTAAAAATCAATAATCGATAACTAAAACTTGAATTGTACTGCTTCTTATGGCTATTGCTTCAACTTAGAAGCTTCTTCTGTGTTCTACTATGGTGCCTTTAGTGTCTCCGCATACCGCAGCACGCGACATAGCTTTGCTGACGAAAAATGTAACCGTCTCAAAGAGAAAAGCGGCGAATGTGACGATCTGGCTTTAAGTCGATTCGATAACAAATGACGAAAACGGACGGATTTCTCAGGTTTTTACCACATATGATCACTTTTCACATTCTCCCGTGCAACGCGGCTGCTAGTCCTCCTTTCATGCAAAATCTTAAGGTACTAGGTCATGTCCAAGCCAATAAAGCCGGCTAAAAAGTGAATAATCGACAACTAAAACTTGAAATGTACTACTTCTTACTGGTTATTGCTTCAGCTTAGAAGCTTCTTCTGCGTTCCACTAGGGTGCTTTTAGTGTCTCCGCATACCGCAGCACGTGACATAGCTTTGCAGACGATAAATGTAACTGTTTCAGAAAGAAAAACGGCCAATGTGACGATCTGGCTTTAAGTCGATACGATAACAAATTACGAAAACGGACGGATTTCTCAGGTTTTTACTACATATGAACCTTTTTCACATTCTCCCGTGCAACGCAGCTGCTAGTCCTCCTTTCATGCAAAATCTTAAGGTTCCACCTCATGTCCAAGGCACCAAAGCCGGCTAAAAATCAATAATCGATAACCAAAACTTGAATTGTACTACTTCTTATTGGCCATTGCTTCAACATAGAAGCCTCTTCTGTGTTCTACTATGGTGCTTTTAGTGTCTCCGCATACCGCAGCACGCGACATAGCTTTGCAGACGATAAATGTAACCGTCTCAGAGAGAAAAGCGGCCAATGTGACGATTTGGCTTTAAGTCGATTCGATAACAAATTACGAAAACAGACGGATTTCTTAGGTTTTTACTACATATGAACACTTTTCTCATTCTCCCGTGCACCGCGGCTGCTAGTCCTCCTTTCATTCAAAATATTAAGGTCCTAGGTCATGTCCAAGCCACGAAAGCCGGCTAAAATTTGAATAATAGACAACTAAAACTTGAATTGTACTACTACTTACTGGCTATTGCTTCAACTTAGAAGCTTCTTCTGTGTTCTACTATAGTGCTTTTAGTGTCTCCGCATACCGCAGCACGCGACATAGCTTTGCAGACGATAAATGTAACCGATTCAGAGAGAAGGGTGGCCAATGTGACGATCTGGCTTTAAGTAGATTCGATAACAAATGACGAAAACGGACGGATTTCTCAGGTTTTTACTACATATGAACCCTTTTCACATTCTCCCGTGCAACGCAGCTGCTAGTCCTCCTTTCATGCAAAATCTTAAGGTTCCACCTCATGTCCAAGGCACCAAAGCAGGCTAAAAATCAATAATCGATAACCAAAACTTTAATTGTACTGCTTCTTATGGCTATTGCTTCAACTTAGAAGCTTCTTCTGTGTTCTACTATGGTGCCTTTAGTGTCTCCGCATACCGCAGCACGCGACATAGCTTTGCTGACGAAAATTGTAACCGTCTCAAAGAGAAAAGCGGCCAATGTGACGATCTGGCTTTAAGTCGATTCGATAACAAATGACGAAAACGGACGGATTTCTCAGGTTTTTACCACATATGATCACTTTTCTCATTCTCCCGTGCACCGCGGCTGCCAGTCCTCCTTTCATTCAAAATATTAAGGTCCTAGGTCATGTCCAAGCCACCAAAGCAGGCTAAAAATCAATAATCGATAACTAAAACTTGAATTGTACTGCTTCTTATGGCTATTGCTTCAACTTAGAAGCTTCTTCTGGGTTCTACTATGGTGCCTTTAGTGTCTCCGCATACCGCAGCACGCGACATAGCTTTGCTGACGAAAAATGTAACCGTCTCAGAGAGAAAAGCGGCCAATGTGACGATCTGGCTTTAAGTCGATTCGATAACAAATGACGAAAACGGACGGATTTCTCAGGTTTTTACTACATATGAACCTTTTTCACATTCTCCCGTGCAACGCAGCTGCTAGTCCTCCTTTCATGCAAAATCTTAAGGTTCCACCTCATGTCCAAGGCACCAAAGCCGGCTAAAAATCAATAATCGATAACCGAAACTTGAATTGTACTACTTCTTACTGGCCATTGCTTCAACATTGAAGCTTCTTCTGTGTTCTACTATGGTGCTTTTAGTGTCTCCGCATACCGCAGCACGCGACATAGCTTTGCAGACGATAAATGTAACCGTCTCAGAGAGAAAAGCGGCCAATTTGACGATTTGGCTTTAAGTCGATTCGATAACAAATTACGAAAACGGACGGATTTCTTAGGTTTTTACTACATATGAACACTTTTCTCATTCTCCCGTGCACCGCGGCTGCTAGTCCTCCTTTCATTCAAAATATTAAGGTCCTAGGTCATGTCCAAGCCACGAAAGCCGGCTAAAATTTGAATAATAGAAAACTAAAACTTGAATTGTACTACTACTTACTGGCTATTGCTTCAACTTAGAAGCTTCTTCTGTGTTCTACTATAGTGCTTTTAGTGTCTCCGCATACCGCAGCACGCGACATAGCTTTGCAGACGATAAATGTAACCGATTCAGAGAGAAGGGTGGCCAATGTGACGATTTGGCTTTAAGTAGATTCGATAACAAATGACGAAAACGGACGGATTTCTCAGGTTTTTACTACATATGAACCCTTTTCACATTCTCCCGTGCAACGCAGCTGCTAGTCCTTCTTTCATGCAAAATCTTAAGGTTCCACCTCATGTCCAAGGCACCAAAGCAGGCTAAAAATCAATAATCGATAACCAAAACTTGAATTGTACTGCTTGTTATGGCTATTGCTTCAACTTAGAAGCTTCTTCTGTGTTGTACTATGGTGCTTTTAGTGTCTCCGCATACCGCAGCACGCGACATAGCTTTGCAGACGATAAATGTAACCGTCTCAGAGAGAAAAGCGGCCAATGTGACGCTCTGGCTTTAAGTTGATTCGACAACAAATGACGAAAACGGTCGGATTTCTCAGGTTTTTACTACATATGAACACTTTTCACATTCTCCCGTGCAACGCGGCTGCTAGTCTTCCTTTCATGCAAAATCTTAAGGTACTAGGTCATGTCCAAGCCAATAAAGCCGGCTAAAAAGTGAATAATCGACAACTAAAACTTGAATTGTACTAGTTCTTACTGGCTATTGCTTCAACTTAGAAGCTTCTTCTGTGTTCTACTATGGTGCTTTTAGTGTCTCCGCATACCGCAGCACGTGACATAGCTTTGCAGACGATAAATGTAACTGTTTCAGAAAGAAAAACGGATAATGTGACGATCTGGCTTTAAGTCGATTCGATAACAAATGACGAAAACGGACGGATTTCTCAGGTTTTTACTACATATGAACACTTTTCACATTCTACCGTGCAACGCAGCTGCCAGTCCTCCTTTCATGCAAAATCTTAAGGTCCCACCTCATGTCCAAGGTACCAAAGCCGGCTAAAAATCAATAATCGATAACCAAAACTTGAATTGTACTACTTCTTACTGGCCATTGCTTCAACTTAGAAGCTTCTTCTGTGTTCTACTATGGTGCTTTTAGTGTCTCCGCATACCGCAGCACGCGACATAGCATTGCAGACGATAAATGTAACCGTCTCAGAGAGAAAAGCGGCGAATGTGACGATCTGGCTTTAAGTCGATTCGATAACAAATGAAGAAAACGGACGGATTTCTCAGGTTTTTACTACATATGAACACTTTTCACATTCTCCCGTGCAACGCGGCTGCTAGTCCTCCTTTCATGCAAAATCTTAAGGTCCTAGGTCATGTCCAAGCCACCAAACCCGGCTAAAAGTGAATAATCGACGCCTAAAAATTGAATTGTACTACTTCTTACTGGCTATTACTTCAACTTAGAAGCTTCTTCTGTGTTCTCCTATTGTGCTTTTAGGTTCTCCGCAAACCGCAGCACGCGACATAGCTTTGCAGACGATAAATGTAACCGATTCAGAGAGAAGAGCGGCCAATTTGACGATCTGGCTTTAAGTAGATTCGATAACAAATGACGAAAACGGACGGATTTCTCAGGTTTTTACTACATATGAACACTTTTCACCTTCTCCCGTGCAACGCAGCTGCTAGTCCTCTCTTCATGCAAAATCTTAAGGTTCCACCTCATGTCCAAGGCACCAAAGCCGGCTAAAAATCAATAATCGATAACAAAAACTAGAATTGTACTGCTTCTTATGCCTATTGCTTCATTTTAGAAGCTTCTTCTGTGTTCTACTATGGTGGTTTTAGTGTCTCCGCATACCGCAGTACGCGACATAGCTTTGCAGACGATAAATGTAACCGTCTCAGAGAGAAAAGCGGCCAATGTGACGATCTGGCTTTAAGTCGATTCGATAACAAATGACGAAAACGGACGGATTTCTCAGGTTTTTACTACATATGAACACTTTTCACATTCTCCCGTACAACGCGGCTGCTAGTCCTCCTTTCAATCAAAATATTAAGGTAATAGGTCATGTCCAAGCCACCAAAGCCGGCTAAAATTTGAATAATCCACAACTAAAACTTGAATTGTACTACTTCTTACTGGTTATTGCTTCAACTTAGAAGCTTCTTCTGTGTTCTACTATGGTGCTTTTAGTGTCTCCGCATACCGCAGCACGCGACATAGCTTTGCAGACGATAAATGTAACCGTCTCAGAAAGAAAAGCGGCCAATGTGACGATCTGGCTTTAAGTCGATTCGATAACAAATGACGAAAACGGACGGATTTCTCAGGTTTTTACTACATATGAACACTTTTCACATTCTCCCGTGCAATGCGGCTGCTAGTCCTCCTTTCATGCAAAATCTTAAGGTCCTAGTTCATGTCCAAGCCACAAAAGCCGGCTAAAAAGTGAATAATCGACGTATAAAAATTGAATTGTACTACATCTTACTGGCTTTTAGTTCAACTTAGAAGCTTCTTCTGTGTTCTACTATGGTGCTTTTAGTGTCTCCGCATACCGCAGCACGCGTCATAGCTTTGCAGACGATAAATGTAACCGTCTCAGAGAGAAAAGCGTCCAATGTGACGATCTGGCTTTAAGTCGATACGATAACGAATGACGAAAACGGACGGATTTCTCAGGTTTTTACTACATATGAACACTTCTCACATTCTCCCGTGTAACGCGGCTGCTAGTCCTCCTTTCATGCAAAATCTTAAGGTACTAGGTCATGTCCAAGCCACCAAAGCCGGCTAAAATTTGAGTAATCGACAACTAAAACTTCAATTGTACTACTTCTTACTGGCTATTACTTCAACTTACAAGCTTCTTCTGTGTTCTCCTATGGTGCTTTTAGTGTCTCCGCATACCGCAGCACGCGACATAGCTTTACAGACGATAAAAGTAACCGTTTCATAGAGAAGAGCGGACAATCTGACGAACTGGCTTTAAGTCGATTCGATAACAAATGACGAAAACGGATGTATTTCTCAGGTTTTTACTACATATGAACCCTTTTCACATTCTCCCGTGCAACGCAGCTGCTAGTCCTCCTTTCATGCAAAATCTTAAGGTACTAGGTCATGTCCAAGCCAATAAGGCCGGCTAAAATGTGAATAATCGACAACTAAAACTTGAATTGTACTACTTCTTACTGGTTATTGCTTCAGCTTAGAAGCTTCTTCTGTGTTCTACTATGGTGCTTTTAGTGTCTCCGCATATCGCAGCACGCGACATAGCTTTGCAGACGATAAATGTAACCGTGTCAGGGAGAAAAGCGGCCAATGTGACCGACTGGCTTTAAGTCGATTCGATAACAAATGACGGAAACGGACGGATTTCTCAGGTTTTTACTACATATGAACCTTTTTCACATTCTCCCGTGCAACGAAGCTGCTAGTCCTCCTTTCATGCAAAATCTTAAGGTTCCACCTCATGTCCAAGGCACCAAAGCCGGCTAAAAATCAATAATCGATAACCAAAACTTGAATTGTACTACTTCTTACTGGCCATTGCTTCAACATAGAAGCTTCTTCTGTGTTCTACTATGGTGCTTTTAGTGTCTCCGCATACCGCAGCACGCGACATAGCTTTGCAGACGATAAATGTAACCGTCTCAGAGAGAAAAGCGGCCAATGTGACGATTTGGCTTTAAGTCGATTCGATAACAAATTAAGAAAACGGACGGATTTCTTAGGTTTTTACTACATATGAACACTTTTCTCATTCTCCCGTGCACCGCGGCTGCTAGTCCTCCTTTCATTCAAAATATTAAGGTCCTAGGTCATGTCCAAGCCACGAAAGCCGGCTAAAATTTGAATAATAGAAAACTAAAACTTGAATTGTACTACTACTTACTGGCTATTGCTTCAACTTAGAAGCTTCTTCTGTGTTCTACTATAGTGCTTTTAGTGTCTCCGCATACCGCAGCACGCGACATAGCTTTGCAGACGATAAATGTAACCGATTCAGAGAGAAGGGTGGCCAATGTGACGATCTGGCTTTAAGTAGATTCGATAACAAATGACGAAAACGGACGGATTTCTCAGGTTTTTACTACATATGAAACCTTTTCACATTCTCCCGTGCAACGCAGCTGCTAGTCCTCCTTTCATGCAAAATCTTAAGGTTCCACCTCATGTCCAAGGCACCAAAGCAGGCTAAAAATCAATAATCGATAACCAAAACTTGAATTGTACTGTTTCTTATGGCTATTGCTTAGAAGCTTCTTCTGTGTTGTACTATGGTGCTTTTAGTGTCTCCGCATACCGCAGCACGAGACATAGCTTTGCAGACGATAAATGTAACCGTCTCAGAGAGAAAAGCGGCGAATGTGACGATCTGGCTTTAAGTCGATTCGATAACAAATGAAGAAAACGGACGGATTTCTCAGGTTTTTACTACATATGAACACTTTTCACATTCTCCCGTGCAACGCGGCTGCTAGTCCTCCTTTCATGAAAAGTCTTAAGGTCCTAGGTCATGTCCAAGCCACCAAACCCGGCTAGAAGTGAATAATCGACGCCTAAAAATTGAATTCTACTACTTCTTACTGGCTATTACTTCAACTTAGAAGCTTCTTCTGTGTTCTCCTATTGTGCTTTTAGGTTCTCCGCAAACCGCAGCACGCGACATAGCTTTGCAGACGATAAATGTAACCGACTCAGAGAGATGAGCGGCCAATTTGACGATCTGGCTTTAAGTAGATTCGATAACAAATGACGAAAACGGACGGATTTCTCAGGTTTTTACTACATATGAACACTTTTCACATTCCCCCGTGCAACGCAGCTGCTAGTCCTCTCTTCATGCAAAATCTTAAGGTTCCACCTCATGTCCAAGGCACCAAAGCCGGCTAAAAATCAATAATCGATAACATAAACTTGAATTGTACTGCTTCTTATGCCTATTGCTTCATTTTAGAAGCTTCTTCTGTGTTCTACTATGGTGGTTTTAGTGTCTCCGCATACCGCAGTACGCGACATAGCTTTGCAGACGATAAATGTAACCGTCTCAGAGAGAAAAGCGGCCAATGTGACGATCTGGCTTTAAGTCGATTCGATAACAAATGACGAAAACGGACGGATTTCTCAGGTTTTTACTACATATGAACACTTTTCACATTCTCCCGTACAACGCGGCTGCTAGTCCTCCTTTCAATCAAAATATTAAGGTAATAGGTCATGTCCAAGCCACCAAAGCCGGCTAAAATTTGAATAATCCACAACTAAAACTTGAATTGTACTACTTCTTACTGGTTATTGCTTCAACTTAGAAGCTTCTTCTGTGTTCTACTATGGTGCTTTTAGTGTCGCCGCATACCGCAGCACGCGTCATAGCTTTGCAGACGATAAATGTAACCGTCTCTGAGAGAAAAGCGTCCAATGTGACGATCTGGCTTTAAGTCGATACGATAACGAATGACGAAAACGGACGGATTTCTCAGGTTTTTACTACATATGAACACTTCTCACATTCTCCCGTGCAACGCGGCTGCTAGTCCTCCTTTCATGCAAAATCTTAAGGTACTAGGTCATGTCCAAGCCACCAAAGCCGGCTAAAATTTGAGTAATCGACAACTAAAACTTCAATTGTACTACTTCTTACTGGCTATTACTTCAACTTACAAGCTTCTTCTGTGTTCTCCTATGGTGCTTTTAGTGTCTCCGCATACCGCAGCACGCGACATAGCTTTACAGACGATAAAAGTAACCGTTTCATAGAGAAGAGCGGACAATCTGACGAACTGGCTTTAAGTCGATTCGATAACAAATGACGAAAACGGACGTATTTCTCAGGTTTTTACTACATATGAACCCTTTTCACATTGTCCCGTGCAACGCAGCTGCTAGTCCTCCTTTCATGCAAAATCTTAAGGTACTAGGTCATGTCCAAGCCAATAAAGCCGGCTAAAAAGTGAATAATCGACAACTAAAACTTGAATTGTACTACTTCTTACTGGCTATTGCTTCAACTTAGAAGATTCTTCTGTGTTCTACTATGGTGCTTTTAGTGTCTCCGCATATCGCAGCACGCGACATAGCTTTGCAGACGATAAATGTAACTGTTTCAGAAAGAAAAACGGATAATGTGACGATCTGGCTTTAAGTCGATTCGATAACAAATGACGAAAACGGACGGATTTCTCAGGTTTTTACTACATATGAACACTTTTCACATTCTCCCGTGCGACGCGGCTGCTAGTCCTCCTTTCATGCAAAATCTTAAGGTACTAGGTCATGTCCAAGCCAATAAAGCCGGCTAAAAAGTGAATAATCGACAACTAAAACTTGAATTGTACTACTTCTTACTGGCTATTGCTTCAACTTAGAAGCTTCTTCTGTGTTCTACTATGGTGCTTTTAGTGTCTCCGCATACCGCAGCACGCGACATAGCTTTGCAGATGATAAATGTAACTGTTTCAGAAAGAAAAGCGGTCAATGTGACGATCTGGCTTTAAGTCGATTCGATAACAAATGACGAAAACGGACGGATTTCTCAGGTTTTTACCTCATATGAACACTTTTCACGTTCTATTGTGGAACGCGGCTGCTAGTCCTCCTTTCATGCAAAATCTTAACGTACTAGGTCATGTCCAAGCCAATAAAGCCGTCTAAAAAGTGAATAATCGGCAACTAAAACTTGAATTGTACTACTTCTTACTGGCTATTGCTTCAACTTAGAAGCTTCTTCTGTGTTCTACTATGGTGCTTATAGTGTCTCCGCATACCGCAGCACGCGACATAGCTTTGCAGACGATAAATGTAACCGATTCAGAGAGAAGAGCAGCCAATGTGACGATCTGGCTTTAAGTAAATTCGATAACAAATTACAAAAACGGACGGATTTCTCAGGTTTTTACTACATATGAACACTTTTCACATTCTCCCGTGCAACGCAGCTGCTAGTCCTCAATTCATGCAAAATCTTAAGGTTCCACCTCATGTCCAAGGCACCAAAGCCGGCTAAAAATCAATAATCGATAAATAAAACTTGAATTGTACTGCTTTTTATGGCTATTGCTTCAACTTAGAAGCTTCTTCTGTGTTCTACTATGGTGATTTTAGTGTCTCGGCATACCGCACCACGCGACATAGCTATGCAGACGATAAATTTAACCGTTTCAGACAGAAGAGCGGCCAATGTGACAATCTGGCTTTAAGTCGATTGGATAACAAATAACGAACACAGACTCTTTTCTCAGGTTTTTACTACATATGAACACTTTTCACATTCTCCCGTGCAACGCGGCTGCTAGTCCTCCCTTCATGCAAAATCTAAAGTTCCTAGCTCATGTCCAAGGCACCAAAGAAGGGTGAAAAGTCAATAATCGATACCTAAAACTTGAATTGTACTACTTCTTACTGGCTATTACATCAACTTAGAAGCTTCATATGTGTTCTACTATGGCGCTTTTAGTGTCCCCCGCATACCGCAGCACGCGACATAGCTTTGCAGACGATAATTGTAACCGATTCAGAGAGAAGAGCGGCCAATGTGACGATCTGGCTTTAAGTAGATTCGATAACAAATGACGAAAACGGACGGATTTCTCAGGTTTTTACTACATATGAACACTTTTCACATTCTCCTGTGCAACGCGGCTGCTAGTCCTCCTCTTATGCTAAATCTTAAGTTCCTAGCTCATGTCCAAGGAACCAAAGAAGGGTAAAAAGTCAATAATCGATTCCTAAAACTTGAATTGTACTACTTCTTACTGGCTATTACATCAACCTAGAAGTTTCATCTGTGTTCTACTATGGTGCTTTTAGTGTCTCCGCATACCGCAGCACGCGACATAGCATTGCAGACGATAAATGTAACCGCTTCAGACAGAAGAGCGGCCAATGTGACAATCTGGCTTTAAGTAGATTCGATAACAAATGAAGAAAACGGACGGATTTCTCAGGTTTTTCCTATATATCAACACTTTTCACATTCTCCCATGCAACTCGGCTGCTAGTCCTCATTTCATGCAAAATGTTAAGTTCCTAGCACATGTCCAAGGCACCAAAGAATTGTAAAGAGTCAATAATCGATACCTAACATTTGAATTGTACTACTTCTTACTGGCTATTACATCAATTTAGATGCTGCATCTGTGTTCTACTATGGTGCTTTTAAGGTCTCCGCATACCGCAGCACGCGAATTAGCTTTGCAGACGACAAATGTAACCGATTCAAAGAGCGGCCAATGTGACGATCTGGCTTTAAGTCGATTCTATAACAAATTACGAAAACGGACGGATTTCTCATGTTTTTTTCTACATATGAAGACTTTTCACATTCTCCCGTGCAACTCGGCTGCTAGTCCTCCTTTCATGCAGAATCTTAAGGTCCAAGCTCATGTCCAAGGCACTAAAGCCAGCTAAAAAGTCAATAATCGATACCTAAAACTTGAATTGTACTTCTTCATATTGGCTATTACATCAACTTAGAAGTTTCATCTGTGTTCTATTATGGTGCTTTTAGTGTCTCGGCATACAGCACCACGCGACATAGCTATGCAGACGATAAATTTAACCGTTTCAGACAGAAGAGCGGCCAATGTGACAATCTGGCTTTAAGTCGATTCGATAACAAATGACGAACACAGACTCTTTTCTCAGGTTTTTACTACATATGAACACTTTTCACATTCTCCCGTGCAACGCGGCTGCTAGTCCTCCCTTCATGCAAAATCTAAAGTTCCTAGCTCATGTCCAAGGCACCAAAGAAGGGTGAAAAGTCAATTATCGATACCTAAAACTTGAATTGTACTACTTCTTACTGGCTATTACATCAACTTAGAAGCTTCATCTGTGTTCTACTATGGCGCTTTTAGTGTCCCCGCATACAGCAGCACGCGACATAGCTTTGCAGACGATAAATGTAACCGATTCAGAGAGAAGAGCGGCCAATGTGACGATCTGGGTTTAAGTCGATTCTATAACAAATGAGGAGAACGGACGGAATTCTCAGGTTATTAGTACATATGAACACTTTTCACATTCTCCCGTGCAACGCGGCTGCTAGTCCTCCTTTCATGCAAAATCTTAAGGTACTAGGTCATGTCCAAGCCAATTAAGTCGTCTAAAAAGTGAATAATCGACAACTAAAACTTGAGTTGTACTACTTCTTACTGGTTATTGCTTCAACTTAGAAGCTTCTTCTGTGTTCTACTATGGTGCTTTTAGTGTCTCCGCATACCGCAGCACGTGACATAGCTTTGCAGACGATAAATGTAACCGTTTCAGGGAGAAAGGCGACCAATGTGACGGTCTGGCTTTAAGTCGATTCGATAACAAATGACGGAAACGGACGGATTTCTCAGATTTTTACTACATATGAACACTTTTCACATTCTCCCGTGCAACTTGGCTGCTAGTCCTCCTTTCATGCAAAATCTTAATTTCCTAGCTCATGTCCAAGGCACCAAAGAAGGGTAAAAAGTCAATAATCGATACCTAAAACTTGAATTGTACTACATCTTACTGGCTTTTCCATCAACTTAGAAGCTTCATCTCTGTTCTACTATGGTGCTTTTAGTGTCTCCGCATACCGCAGCACGCGACATAGCTTTGCAGACGAATAATGTAACCGTTTCAGACAGAAGAGCGGACAATGTGACGATCTGGCTATAAGTCGATTCGATAACAAATTACGAAAACGGACGGATTTCTCATGTTTTTACTACATATGAACACTTTTCACATTCTCCCGTGCAACGCGGCTGCTAGTCCTCCCTTCATGCAAAATCTTAAGTTCCTAGCTCATGTCCAAGGCACCAAAGAAGGGTGAAAAGTCAATAATCGATCACTAAAACTTGAATTGTACTACTTCTTACTGGGTATTACATCAACTTAGAAGCTTCATCTGTGTTCAACTATGGCGCTTTTAGTGTGTCCACATACCGCAGCACGCGACATAGCTTTGAAGACGTTAAATGTAACCGCTTCAGACAGAAGAGCGGCCAATGTGACAATCTGGCTTTAAGTCGATTCGATAACAAATGAAGAAAACGGACGGATTTCTCAGGTTTTCCCTATATATCAACACTTTTCACATTCTCCCATGCAACTCCGCTGCTAGTCCTCATTTCATGCAAAATGTTAAGTTCCTAGCACATGTTCAAGGCACCAAAGAATTGTAAAGAGTCAATAATCGATACCTAACATTTGAATTGTACTACTTCTTACTGGCTATTACATCAATTTAGAAGCTTCATCTGTGTTCTACTATGGTGCTTTTAAGGTCTCCGCATACCGCAGCATGAGAATTAGCTTTGCAGACGACAAATGTAACCGATTCAAAGAGCGGCCAATGTGACGATCTGGCTTTAAGTCGATTCTATAACAAATTACGAAAACGGACGGATTTCGCATGTTTTTACTACATATGAGCACTTTTCACATTCTCCCGTGAAACTCGGCTGCTAGTACTCCTATCATGCAGAATCTTAAGGTCCAAGCTCATGTCCAAGGCACTAAAGCCAGCTAAAAAGTCAATAATCGATACCTAAAACTTGAATTGTACTTCTTCATATTGGCTATTACATCATTTTAGAAGTTTCATCTGTGTTCTATTATGGTGCTTTTAGTGTGTCCACATACCGCAGCACCCGAATTAGCTTTGCAGACGATAAATATAACCGCTTGAGACAGAAGAGCGGCCAATGTGCCGATCTGGCTTTAAGTCGATTCGATAACAAATTACGAAAACGGACGGATTTCTCATGCTTTTACTACATAAGATCACTTTTCACATTCTCCCGTGCAACTCGGCTGCTAGTCCTCCTTTCATGCAGAACCTTAAGGTCCAAGCTCATGTCCAAGGCACTAAAGCCAGCTAAAAAGTCAATAATCGATACCTAAAACTTGAATTGTACTTCTTCTTATTGGCTATTACATCAACTTAGAAGTTTCATCTGTGTTCTATTATGGTTCTTTTAGTGTCTCAGCATACCGCTTCACGCGACATAACTTAGCAGACGATAAGTACAACCGTTTCAGAGAGAAGAGCGGCCAATGTGACAATCTGGCTTTAAGTCGATTCGATAACAAATGACGAAAACGGACGGATTTCTCAGGTTTTTACTACATATGAACACTTTTCACATTCTCCCGTGCAAGGCGGCTGCTAGTCCTCCTTTCATGCAAAATTTTAAGTTCCTAGCTCATGTCGAAGGCACCAAAGAAGGGTGAAAAGTCAATAATCGATACCAAAAACTTGAATTGTACTACTTCTTACTGGCTATTACATCAACTTAGAAGCTTCATCTGTGTTCTACTATGGTGCTTTTAGTGTCTCCACATACACCGCAGCACGCGACATAGCTTTGCAGACGATAAATGTAACCGTCTCAGAGAGAAAAGCGGCCAATGTGACGATCTTGCTTTAAGTCGATTCGATAACAAATGACGAAAACGGACGGATTTCTCAGGTTTTTACTACATATGAACATTTTTCACATTCTCCCGTGCAACGCGGCTGCTAGTCTTCCTTTCATGCAAAATCTGAAGGTCCTAGGTCATGTCCAAGCCACCAAAGCCGGCTAAAAAGTGAATAATCGACGCCTAAAAATTGAATTGTACTACTTCTTACTGGCTATTACTTCAACTTAGAAGCTTCTTCTGTGTTCTACTATGGTGCTTTTAGTGTCTCCGCATACCGCAGCACGCGTCATAGCTTTGCAGACGATAAATGTAACCGTCTCAGAGAGAAAAGCGGCCAATGTGACGATCTGGCTTTAAGTCGATTCGATAACAAATGACGAAAACGTACGGATTTCTCAGGTTTTTACTACATATGAACACTTTTCACATTCTATTGTGCAACGCGGCTGCAAGTCCTCCTTTCATGCAAAATCTTAAGGTCCTAGGTCATGTCTAAGCCACCAAAGCCGGCTGAAAAGTGAATAATCGACAACTAAAACTTGAATTGTACTACTTCTTACTGGCTATTACTTCAACTTAGAAGCTTCTTCTGTGTTCTACTATGGTGCTTTTAGTGTCTCCGCATACCCAAGCACGCGACATAGCTTTGCAGACGATAAAAGTAACAGTTTCATAGAAAAGAGCGGACAATCTGACAAACTGGATTTAAGTCGATTCGATAACAAATAACGAAAACGGACGGAATTCTCAGGTTTTTAGTACATATGAACACTTTACACATTGTCCCGTGCAACTTGGCTGCTAGTCCTCCTTTCATGCAAAATCTTAAGGTACTATGTCATGTCCAAGCCAATAAAGCCGGCTAGAAAGTGAATAATCGACAACTGAAACTTGAATAGTACTACTTCTTACTGGTTATTGCTTCAACTTAGAAGCTTCTTCTGTATTCTACTATGGTGCTTTTAGTGTCTCCGCATACCGCAGCACGTGACATAGCTTTGCAGACGATAAATGTAACCGTTTCAGGGAGAAAAGCGACCAATGTGGCGGTCTGGCTTTAAGTCGATTCGATAACAAATGACGGAAACGGACGGATTTCTCAGGATTTTACTACATATGAACACTTTTCACATTCTCCCGTGCAACGCGGCTGCTAGGCCTCCTTTCATGCAAAATCTTAAGGTACTAGGTCATGTCCAAGCCAATAAAGCCGGCTAAAAAGTGAATAATCGACAACTAAAACTTGAATTGTACTACTTCTTACTGGCTATTGCTTCAACTTAGAAGCTTCTTCTGTGTTCTACTATGGTGCTTTTAGTGTCTCCGCATACCGCAGCACGCGACATAGCTTTGCAGACGATAAATGTAACCGATTCAGGGAGAAGAGCGGCCAATGTGACGATCTGGCTTTAAGACGATTCGATAACAAATGACAAAACGGACGGATTTCTCAGGTTTTTACTACATATGAACACTTTTCACATTCTCCCGTGCAACTTGGCTGCTAGTCCTCCTTTCATGCAAAATCTTAATTTCCTAGCTCATGTCCAAGGCACCAAAGAAGGGTAAAAAGTCAATAATCGATACCTAAAACTTGAATTGTACTACATCTTACTGGCTTTTCCATCAACTTAGAAGCTTCATCTCTGTTCTACTATGGTGCTTTCAGTGTCTCCACATACACCGCAGCACGCGACATAGCTTTGCAGACGATAAATGTAACCGTCTCAGAGAGAAAAACGGCCAATGTGACGATCTTGCTTTAAGTCGATTCGATAACAAGTGACGAAAACGGACGGATTTCTCAGGTTTTTACTACATATGAACATTTTTCACATTCTCCCGTGCAACGCGGCTGCTAGTCCTCCTTTCATGCAAAATCTGAAGGTTCTAGGTCATGTCCAAGCCACCAAAGCCGGCTAAAAAGTGAATGATCGACGCCTAAAAATTGAATTGTACTACTTCTTACTGGCTATTACTTCAACATTGAAGCTTGTTCTGTGTTCTACTATGGTGCTTTTAGTGTCTCCGCATACCGCAGCACGCGTCATAGCTTTGCAGACGATAAATGTAACCGTCTCAGAGAGAAAAGCGGCCAATGTGACGATCTGGCTTTAAGTCGATACGATAACAAATGACGAAAACGTACGGATTTCTCAGGTTTTTACTACATATGAACACTTTTCACATTCTATTGTGCAACGCGGCTGCAAGTCCTCCTTTCATGCAAAATCTTAAGGTCCTAGGTCATGTCTAAGCCACCAAAGCCGGCTGAAAAGTGAATAATCGACAACTAAAACTTGAATTGTACTACTTCTTACTGGCTATTACTTCAACTTAGAAGCTTCTTCTGTGTTCTACTATGGTGCTTTTAGTGTCTCCGCATACCGCAGCACGCGACATAGCTTTGCAGACGATAAAAGTAACAGTTTCATAGAAAAGAGCGGACAATCTGACGAACTGGATTTAAGTTGATTCGATAACAAATAACGAAAACGGACGGAATTCTCAGGTTTTTAGTACATATGAACACTTTACACATTGTCCCGTGCAACGCGGCTGCTAGTCCTCCTTTCATGCAAAATCTTAAGGTACTATGTCATGTCCAAGCCAATAAAGCCGGCTAGAAAGTTAATAATCGACAACTAAAACTTGAATAGTACTACTTCTTACTGGTTATTGCTTCAACATAGAAGCTTCTTCTGTGTTCTACTATGGTGCTTTTAGTGTCTCCGCATACCGCAGCACGTGACATAGCTTTGCAGACGATAAATGTAACCGTTTCAGGGAGAAAAGCGACCAATGTGGCGGTCTGGCTTTAAGTCGATTCGATAACAAATGACGGAAACGGACGGATTTCTCAGGTTTTTACTACATATGAACACTTTTCACATTCTCCTGTGCAACGCGGCTGCTAGGCCTCCTTTCATGCAAAATCTTAAGGTACTAGGTCATGTCCAAGCCAATAAAGCCGGCTGAAAAGTGAATAATCGACAACTAAAACTTGAATTGTACTACTTCTTACTGGCTATTGCTTCAACTTAGAAACTTCTTCTGTGTTCTACTATGGTGCTTTTAGTGTCTCCGCTTACCGCAGCACGCGACATAGCTTTGCAGACGATAAATGTAACCGATTCAGGGAGAAGAGCGGCCAATGTGACGATCTGGCTTTAAGACGATTCGATAACAAATGACAAAACGGACGGATTTCTCAGGTTTTTACTACATATGAACACTTTTCACATTCTCCCGTGCAACTTGGCTGCTAGTCCTCTTTTCATGCAAAATCTTAATTTCCTAGCTCATGTCCAAGGCACCAAAGAAGGGTAAAAAGTCAATAATCGATACCTAAAACTTGAATTGTACTACATCTTACTGGCTTTTCCATCAACTTAGAAGCTTCATCTCTGTTCTACTATGGTGCTTTTAGTGTCTCCGCATACCGCAGCACGCGACATAGCTTTGCAGACGAATAATGTAACCGTTTCAGACAGAAGAGCGGACAATGTGACGATCTGGCTTTAAGTCGATTCGATAACAAATTACGAAAACGGACGGATTTCTCATGTTTTTACTACATATGAACACTTTTCACATTCTCCCGTGCAACGCGGCCGCTAGTCCTCATTTCATGCAGAATCTTAAGGTCTTAGCTCATGTTCAAGGTACTAAAGCCAGCTAAAAAGTCAATAATCGATACCTAAAACTTGAATTGTACTTCTTCTTATTGGCTATTACATCAACTTAGAAGTTTCATCTGTGTTCTATTATGGTTCTTTTAGTGTCTCAGCATACCGCAGCACGCGACATAACTTAGCAGACGATAAGTACAACCGTTTCAGAGAGAAGAGCGGCCAATGTGACAATCTGGCTTTAAGTCGATTCGATAACAAATGACGAAAACGGACGGATTTCTCAGGTTTTTACTACATATGAACACTTTTCACATTCTCCCGTGCAACGCGGCTGCTAGTCCTCCTTTCATGCAAAATTTTAAGTTCCTACCTCATGTCGAAGGCACCAAAGAAGGGTGAAAAGTCAATAATCGATACCAAAAACTTGAATTGTACTACTTCTTACTGGCTATTACATCAACTTAGAAGCTTCATCTGTGTTCTACTATGGTGCTTTTAGTGTCTCCACATACACCGCAGCACGCGACATAGCTTTGCAGACGATAAATGTAACCGTCTCAGAGAGAAAAGCGGCCAATGTGACGATCTTGCTTTAAGTCGATTCGATAAGAGATGACGAAAACGGACGGATTTCTCAGGTTTTTACTACATATGAACATTTTTCACATTCTCCCGTGCAACGCGGCTGCTAGTCCTCCTTTCAAGCAAAATCTGAAGGTCCTAGGTCATGTCCAAGCCACCAAAGCCGGCTAAAAAGTGAATAATCGACGCCTAAAAATTGAATTGTACTACTTCTTACTGGCTATTACTTCAACTTTGAAGCTTGTTCTGTGTTCTACTATTGTGCTTTTAGTGTCTCCGCATACCGCAGCACGCGTCATAGCTTTGCAGACGATAAATGTGACCGTCTCAGAGAGAAAATGCGGCCAATGTGACGATCTGGCTTTAAGTCGATACGATAACAAATGACGAAAACGGACGGATTTCTCAGGTTTTTACTACATATGAACACTTTTCACAATCTCCCGTGCAACGCGGCTGCTAGTCCTCCTTTCATGCAAAATCTTAAGGTACTAGGTCATGTCCAAGCCAATAAAGCCGGCTGAAAAGTGAATAATCGGCAACTAAAACTTGAATTGTACTACTTCTTACTGGCTATTACTTCAACTTAGAAGCTTCTTCTGTGTTCTACTATGGTGCTTTTAGTGTCTCCGCATACCGCAACACGCGACATAGCTTTGCAGACGATAAAAGTAACAGTTTCATAGAAAAGAGCGGACAATCTGACGAACTGGCTTTAAGTCGATTCGATAACAAATAACGAAAACGGACGGAATTCTCAGGTTTTTAGTACATATGAACAATTTACACATTGTCCCGTGCAACGCGGCTGCTAGTCCTCCTTTCATGCAAAATCTTAAGGTACTATGTCATGTCCAAGCCAATAAAGCCGGCTAGAAAGTGAATAATCGACAACTAAAACTTGAATAGTACTACTTCTTACTGGTTATTGCTTCAACTTAGAAGCTTCTTCTGTGTTCTACTATGGTGCTTTTAGTGTCTCCGCATACCGCAGCACGTGACATAGCTTTGCAGACGATAAATGTAACCATTTCAGGGAGAAAAGCGACCAATGTGACAGTCTATCTTTAAGTCGATTCGATAACAAATGACGGAAACGGACGGATTTCTCAGGTTTTTACTACATATGAACACTTTTCACATTCTCCCGTGCAACGCGGCTGCTAGTCCTCCTTTCATGCAAAATCTCAAGGTACTAGGTCATGTCCAAGCCAATAAAGCCGGCTAAAAAGTGAATAATCGACAACTAAAACTTGAATTGTACTACTTCTTACTGGCTATTGCTTCAACGTAGAAGCTTCTTCTGTGTTCTACTATGGTGCTTTTAGTGTCTCCGCATACCGCAGCACGCGACATAGCTTTGCAGACGATAAATGTAACCGAATCAGGGAGAAGAGCGGCCAATGTGACGATCTGGCTTTAAGTCGATTCGATAACAAATGACGAAAACGGACGGATTTCTCAGGTTTTTACTACATATGAACACTTTTCACATTCTCCCGTGCAACTTGGCTGCTAGTCCTCCTTTCATGCAAAATCTTAATTTCCTAGCTCATGTCCAAGGCACCAAAGAAGTGTAAAAAGTCAATAATCGATACCTAAAACTTGAATTGTACTACATCTTACTGGCTTTTCCATCAACTTAGAAGCTTCAACTGTGTTCTACTACGGTGCTTTTAAGGTCTCCGCATACCGCAGCATGCGAATTAGCTTTGCAGACGACAAATGTAACCGATTCAAAGTACGGCCAATGTGACGATCTGGCTTTAAGTCGATTCTATAACAAATTACGAAAACGGACGGATTTCTCATGTTTTTACTGCATATGAACACTTTTCATATTCTCCCGTGCAACTCGGCTGCTAGTACTCCCTTCATGCAGAATCTTAAGGTCCAAGCTCATGTCCAAGGCACTAAAGCCAGCTAAAAAGTCAATAATCGATACCTAAAACTTGAATTGTACTTCTCCATATTGGCTATTACATCATTTTAGAAGTTTCATCTGTGTTCTATTATGGTGCTTTTAGTGTGTCCACATACCGCAGCACGCGACATAGCTTTGCAGACGATAAATGTAACCGCTTCAGACAGAAGAGCGGCCAATGTGACGATCTGGGTTTAAGTCGATTCTATAACAAATGAGGAGAACGGACGGAATTCTCAGGTTTTTAGTACATATGAACACTTTTCACATTCTCCCGTGCAACGCGGCTTCTAGTCCTCCTTTCATGCAAAATCTTAAGGTACTAGGTCATGTCCAAGCCAATAAAGCCGTCTAAAAAGTGAATAATCGACAACTAAAACTTGAATTGTACTACTTCTTACTGGTTATTGCTTCAACTTATAAGCTTCTTCTGTGTTCTACTATGGTGCTTTTAGTGTCTCCGCATACCGCAGCACTTCACATAGCTTTGCAGACGATAAATGTAACCGTCTCAGAGAGAAAAGCGGCCAATGTGACGATCTGGCTTTAAGTCGATACGATAACAAATGACGAAAACGGACGGATTTCTCAGGTTTTTACTACATATGAACACTTTTCACATTCTCCGGTGCAACTCGGCTGCTAGTCCTCCTTTCATGCAGAATCTTAAGGTCCTAGCTCATGTCCAAGGCACCAAAGCCAGCTAAAAAGTCAGTAATCGATACCTAAAACTTTAATTGTACTACTTCTTACTTGCTATTACATCAACTTAGAAGCTTCATCTGTGTGTTACTATGGTGCTTTTAGTGTCTCCGAATACCGCAGCACGCGACATAGCTTTGCAGACGATAAGTACAACCGTTTCAGACAGAAGAGCGGCCAATGTGACGACCTGGCTTTGAGTCGATTCGATAACAAATGACGAAAACGGACGGATTTCCTAGGATTTTACTACATATAACACTTTTCACATTCTCCCGTGCAACTCGGCTGCTAGTCCTCCTTTCATGCAGAATCTTAAGGTCCTAGCTCATGTTTAAGGCACCACAGCCAGCTAAAAAGTCAATAATCTATACCTAAAACTTGAATTGTACTACTTCTTACTGGCTATTACATCAACTTAAAAGCTTCATCTGTGTTGTACTATGGTGCTTTTAGTGTCTCCGCATACCGCAACACGCGACATATCTTTGCAGACGATAAGGACAACCGTTTCAGAGAGAAGAGCGGCCAATGTGACGATCTGGCATTATGTCGATTCGTTAACAAATGACGAAAACGGAAGGATTTCTCAGGTTTTTACTACATATGAACTCTTTTCACATTCTCCCATGCTACTCGGCTGCTAGTCCTCCTTTCATGCAGAATCTTAAGGTCCTAGCTCATGTCAAAGGCACCAAAGCCAGCTAAAAAGTCAATAATCGATACCTAAAACGTGAATTGTACTACTTCTTACTGGCTATTACATCAACTTAGAAGCTTCATGTGTGTTCTACTATGGTGCTTTTAGTGTCTCCGCATACCGCAGCACGCGACATAGCTTTGCAGACGATAAGTACCACCGTTTCAGAGAGAAGAGCGGCCAATATGACGGTCTGGCTTTAAGTCGATTCGAAAACAAATGACGAAAACGGACGGATTTCAAAGGTTTTTACTACATATGAACACTTTTCACATTCTCCCGTGCAACTAGGCTGCTAGTCCTCCTTTCATGCAGAATCTTAAGGTCCTAGCTCATGTCCAAGGCACCAAAGCCAGCTAAAAAGTCAATAATCGATACATAAAACTTTAATTGTACTACTTCTTACTGGCTATTACATCAACTTAGAAGTTTCATCTGTGTTCTATTATGGTGCTTTTAGTGTCTCCTCATACCGCAGCACGCGACATAGCTTTGCAGACGATAAGTACAACTGTTTCAGGGAGAAGAGCGGCCAATGTGACGATCTGGCTTTAAGTCGATTCGATAACAAATGACGAAAACGGACGGATTTCTCAGGTTTTTACTACATATGAACACTTTTCACATTCTCCCGTGGAACTCGGCTGCTAGTCCTCCTTTCATTCAGAATTTTAAGGTCCTAGCTCATGTCCAAGGCACTAAAGCCAGCTAAAAAGTCAATAATCGATACCTAAAACTTGAATTGTACTACTTCTTACTTGCTATTACATCAACTTAGAAGCTTCATCTGTGTCCTACTATGGTGCTTTTAGTGTCTCCGAATACCGCAGCACGCGACATAGCTTTGCTGACGATAAGTACAACCGTTTCAGACAGAAGAGCGGCCAATGCGGCGATCTGACTTTAAGTCGATTCGATAACAAATGTCGAAAACGGACGGATTTCTCAGGTTTTTACTACATATGAACACTTTTCACATTCTCCCGTGCAACTCGGCTGCTAGTCCTCCTTTCACGCAGAATCTTAAGGTCCTAGCTCATGTCCAAGGCACCAAAGCGAGCTAAAAAATCAATAATCGATACCTAAAACTTGAATTGTACTACTTCTTACTGGCTATTACATCAACTTAGAGGCTTCATCTGTGTTCTACTATGGTGCTTTTAGTGTCTCCACATACCGCAGCACGCGACATTGCTTTGCAGACGATAAGTACGACCGTTTCAGAGAGAAGAGCGGCCAATGTGACGATCTGGCTTTAAGTCGATTCGATAACAAATGACGAAAACGGACGGATTTCTCAGATTTTTACTACATATGAACACTTTTCACATTCTCCCGTGCAACTCGGCTGCTAGTCCTCCTTTCACGCAGAATCTTAAGGTCCTAGCTCATGTCCAAGGCACCAAAGCGAGCTAAAAAATCAATAATCGATACCTAAAACTTGAATTGTACTACTTCTTACTGGCTATTACATCAACTTAGAGGCTTCATCTGTGTTCTACTATGGTGCTTTTAGTGTCTCCACATGCCGCAGCACGCGACATAGCTTTGCAGACGATAAGTAAGACCGTTTCAGAGAGAAGAGCGGCCAATGTGACGATCTGGCTTTAAGTCGATTCGATAACAAATGACGAAAACGGACGGATTTCTCAGGTTTTTACTACATATGAACACTTTTCACATTCCCCCGTGAAACTCGGCTGCTAGTCCTCCTTTCATGCAGAATCTTAAGGTCCTAGCTCATGTCCAAGGCACCAAAGCCAGCTAAATAGTCAATAATCGATACCTAAAACTTGAATTGTACTACTTCTTACTTGCTATTACATCAACTTAGAAGCTTCATCTGTGTCCTACTATGGTGCTTCTAGTGTCTCCGAATACCGCAGCACGCGACATAGCTTTGCAGACGATAAGTACAACCGTTTCAGACAGAAGAGCTGCCAATGTGACGATCTGGCTTTGAGTCGATTCGATAACAAATGACGAAAACGGACGGATTTCTCAGGTTTTTGCTACATATGAACACTTTTCACATTCTCCCGTGCAACTCGGCTGCTAGTCCTCCTTTCATGCAGAATCTTAAGGTCCTAGCTCATGTCAAAGGCACCAAAGCCTACTAAAATGTCAATAATAGATACCTAAAACGTGAATTGTACTACTTCTTACTGGCTATTACATCAACTTAGAAGCTTCATGTGTGTTCTACTATGGTGCTTTTAGTGTCTCCGCATACCGCAGCACGCGACATAGCTTTGCAGACGATAAGTACAACCGTTTCAGAGAGAAGAGCGGCCAATATGACGATCTGGCTATAAGTCGATTCGAAAACAGATGACGAAAACGGACGGATTTCTCAGGTTTTCACTACAGATGAACACTTTTCACATTCTCCCGTGCAAGTCGGCTGCTAGTCCTCCTTTCATGCAGAATCTTAAGGTCGTAGCTCATGTTTAAGGCACCACAGCCAGCTAAAAAGTCAATAATCTATACCTAAAACTTGAATTGTACTACTTCTTACTGGCTATTACATCAACTTAAAAGCTTCATCTGTGTTCTACTATGGTGCTTTTAGTGTCTCCGCATACCGCAACACGCGACATATCTTTGCAGACGATAAGGACAACCGTTTCAGAGAGAAGAGCGGCCAATGTGACGATCTGGCTTTGAGTCGATTCGTTAACAAATGACGAAAATGGACGGATTTCTCAGGTTTTTACTACATATGAACTCTTTTCACATTCTCCCATGCTACTCGGCTGCTAGTCCTCCTTTCATGCAGAATCTTAAGGTCCTAGCTCATGTCAAAGGCACAAAAGCCAGCTAAAAAATCAATAATCGATACCTAAAACGTGAATTGTACTACTTCTTACTGGCTATTACATCAACTTAGAAGCTTCATGTGTGTTCTACTATGGTGCTTTTAGTGTCTCCGCATACCGCAGCACGCGACATAGCTTTGCAGACGATAAGTACAACCGTTTCAGACAGAAGAGCGGCCAATGCGGCGATCTGACTTTAAGTCGATTCGATAACAAATGACGAAAACGGACGGATTTCAAAGGTTTTTACTACATATGAACACTTTTCACATTCTCCCTTGCAACTCGGCTGCTAATCCTCCTTTCATGCAGAATCTTAAGGTCCTAGCTCATGTCCAAGGCACCAAAGCTAGCTAAAAAGTCAATAATCGATACCCAAAACTTTAATTGTACTACTTCTTACTGGCTATTACATCAACTTAGAAGTTTCATCTGTGTTCTACTATGGTGCTTTTAGTGTCCCCTCATACCGCAGCACGCGACATAGCTTTGCAGACGATAAGTACAACCGTTTCAGGGAGAAGAGCTTCCAATGTGACAATCTGGCTTTAAGTCGATTCGGTAACAAATGACGAAAACGAACGGATTTCTCAGGTTTTTACTACATATGAACACTTTTCACATTCTCCCGTGCAACTCGGCTGCTAGTCCTCCTTTCACGCAGAATCTTAAGGTCCTAGCTCATATCCAAGGCACCAAAGCGAGCTAAAAAATCAATAATCGATACCT
Organism: Schistocerca gregaria; assembly: GCF_023897955.1. Classification (NCBI taxonomy): domain Eukaryota; kingdom Metazoa; phylum Arthropoda; class Insecta; order Orthoptera; family Acrididae; genus Schistocerca; species Schistocerca gregaria. Next base: position 1,053,196 of record NW_026061914.1, on the reverse strand, counting down.
AAAACTTGAATTGTACTACTTCTTACTGGCTATTACTTCAACTTAGAGGCTTCATCTGTGTTCTACTATGGTGCTTTTAGTGTCTCCACATACCGCAGCACGCGACATAGCTTTGCAGACGATAAGTACGACCGTTTCAGAGAGAAGAGCGGCCAATGTGACGATCTGGCTTTAAGTCGATTCGATAACAAATGACGAAAACGGACGGATTTCTCAGGTTTTTACTACATATGAACACTTTTCACATTCTCCCGTGAAACTCGGCTGCTAGTCCTCCTTTCATGCAGAATCTTAAGGTCCTAGCTCATGTCCAAGGCACCAAAGCCAGCTAAAAAGTCAATAATCGATACATAAAACTTTAATTGTACTACTTCTTACTGGCTATTACATCAACTTAGAAGTTTCATCTGTGTTCTATTATGGTGCTTTTAGTGTCTCCTCATACCGCAGCACGCGACATAGCTTTGCAGACGATAAGTACAACTGTTTCAGGGAGAAGAGCGGCCAATGTGACGATCTGGCTTTAAGTCGATTCGATAACAAATGACGAAAACGGACGGATTTCTCAGGTTTTTACTACATATGAACACTTTTCACATTCTCCCGTGCAACTCGGCTGCTAGTCCTCCTTTCACGCAGAATCTTAAGGTCCTAGCTCATGTCCAAGGCACCAAAGCGAGCTAAAAAATCAATAATCGATACCTAAAACTTGAATTGTACTACTTCTTACTGGCTATTACATCAACTTAGAGGCTTCATCTGTGTTCTACTATGGTGCTTTTAGTGTCTCCACATACCGCAGCACGCGACATAGCTTTGCAGACGATAAGTACGACCGTTTCAGAGAGAAGAGCGGCCAATGTGACGATCTGGCTTTAAGTCGATTCGATAACAAATGACGAAAACGGACGGATTTCTCAGGTTTTTACTACATATGAACACTTTTCACATTCTCCCGTGCAACTCGGCTGCTAGTCCTCCTTTCACGCAGAATCTTAAGGTCCTAGCTCATGTCCAAGGCACCAAAGCGAGCTAAAAAATCAATAATCGATACCTAAAACTTGAATTGTACTACTTCTTACTGGCTATTACATCAACTTAGAGGCTTCATCTGTGTTCTACTATGGTGCTTTTAGTGTCTCCACATACCGCAGCACGCGACATAGCTTTGCAGACGATAAGTACGACCGTTTCAGAGAGAAGAGCGGCCAATGTGACGATCTGGCTTTAAGTCGATTCGATAACAAATGACGAAAACGGACGGATTTCTCAGGTTTTTACTACATATGAACACTTTTCACATTCCCCCGTGAAACTCGGCTGCTATTCCTCCTTTCATGCAGAATCTTAAGGTCCTAGCTCATGTCCAAGGCACCAAAGCCAGCTAAATAGTCAATAATCGATACCTAAAACTTGAATTGTACTACTTCTTACTTGCTATTACATCAACTTAGAAGCTTCATCTGTGTCCTACTATGGTGCTTTTAGTGTCTCCGAATACCGCAGCACGCGACATAGCTTTGCAGACGATAAGTACAACCGTTTCAGACAGAAGAGCTGCCAATGTGACGATCTGGCTTTGAGTCGATTCGATAACAAATGACGAAAACGGACGGATTTCTCAGGTTTTTGCTACATATGAACACTTTTCACATTCTCCCGTGCAACTCGGCTGCTAGTCCTCCTTTCATGCAGAATCTTAAGGTCCTAGCTCATGTCAAAGGCACCAAAGCCTACTAAAATGTCAATAATAGATACCTAAAACGTGAATTGTACTACTTCTTACTGGCTATTACATCAACTTAGAAGCTTCATGTGTGTTCTACTATGGTGCTTTTAGTGTCTCCGCATACCGCAGCACGCGACATAGCTTTGCAGACGATAAGTACAACCGTTTCAGAGAGAAGAGCGGCCAATATGACGATCTGGCTTTAAGTCGATTCGAAAACAGATGACGAAAACGGACGGATTTCTCAGGTTATTACTACAGATGAACACTTTTCACATTCTCCCGTGCAACTCGGCTGCTAGTCCTCCTTTCATGCAGAAACTTAAGGTCGTAGCTCATGTTTAAGGCACCACAGCCAGCTGAAAAGTCAATAATCTATACCTAAAACTTGAATTGTACTACTTCTTACTGGCTATTACATCAACTTAGAAGTTTCATCTGTGTTCTACTATGGTGCTTTTAGTGTCTCCTCATACCGCAGCACGCGACATAGCTTTGCAGACGAAAAGTACAACCGTTTCAGGGAGAAGAGCTTCCAATGTGACAATCTGGCTTTAAGTCGATTCGATAACAAATGACGAAAACGGACGGATTTCTCAGGTTTTTACTACATATGAACACTTTTCACATTCTCCCGTGCAACTCGGCTGCTAGTCCTCCTTTCACGCAGAATCTTAAGGTCCTAGCTCATGTCCAAGGCACCAAAGCGAGCTAAAAAATCAATAATCGATACCTAAAACTTGAATTGTACTACTTCTTACTGGCTATTACATCAACTTAGAGGCTTCATCTGTGTTCTACTATGGTCCTTTTAGTGTCTCCACATACCGCAGCACGCGACATAGCTTTGCAGACGATAAGTACGACCGTTTCAGAGAGAAGAGCGGCCAATGTGACGATCTGGCTTTAAGTCGATTCGATTACAAATGACGAAAACGGACGGATTTCTCAGGTTTTTACTACATATGAACACTTTTCACATTCTCCCGTGAAACTCGGCTGCTAGTCCTCCTTTCATGCAGAATCTTAAGGTCTTAGCTCATGTCCAAGGCACCAAAGCCAGCTAAAAAGTCAATAATCGATACCTAAAACTTGATTTGTACTACTTCTTACTTGCTATTACATCAACTTAGAAGCTTCATCTGTGTCCTACTATGGTGCTTTTAGTGTCTCCGAATACCGCAGCACGCGACATAGCTTTGCAGACGATAAGTACAACCGTTTCAGACAGAAGAGCTGCCAATGTGACGATCTGGCTTTGAGTCGATTCGATAACAAATGACGAAAACGGACGGATTTCTCAGGTTTTTGCTACATATGAACACTTTTCTCATTCTCCCGTGCAACTCGGCTGCTAGTCCTCCTTTCATGCAGAATCTTAAGGTCCTAGCTCATGTCAAAGGCACCAAAGCCAGCTAAAATGTCAATAATAGATACCTAAAACGTGAATTGTACTACCTCTTACTGGCTATTACATCAACTTAGAAGCTTCATGTGTGTTCTACTATGGTGCTTTTAGTGTCTCCGCATACCGCAGCACGCGACATAGCTTTGCAGACGATAAGTACAACCGTTTCGAAGAGAAGAGCGGCCAATATGACGATCTGGCTTTAAGTCGATTCGAAAACAAATGACGAAAACGGACGGATTTCTCAGGTTTTTACTACAGATGAACACTTTTCACATTCTCCCGTGCAACTCGGCTGCTAGTCCTCCTTTCATGCAGAATCTTAAGGTCGTAGCTCATGTTTAAGGCACCACAGCCAGCTAAAAAGTCAATAATCTTTACCTAAAACTTGAATTGTACTACTTCTTACTGGCTATTACATCAACTTAAAAGCTTCATCTGTGTTCTACTATGGTGCTTTTAGTGTCTCCGCATACCACAACACGCGACATATCTTTGCAGACGATAAGGACAACCGTTTCAGAGAGAAGAGCGGCCAATGTGACGATCTGGCTTTGAGTCGATTCGTTAACAAATGACGAAAACGGACGGATTTCTCAGGTTTTTACTACATATGAACTCTTTTCACATTCTCCCATGCTACTCGGCTGCTAGTCCTCCTTTCATGCTGAATCTTAAGGTCCTAGCTCAAGTCAAAGGCACAAAAGCCAGCTAAAAAATCAATAATCGATACCTAAAACGTGAATTGTACTACTTCTTACTGGCTATTACATCAACTTAGAAGCTTCATGTGTGTTCTACTATGGTGCTTTTAGTGTCTCCGCATACCGCAGCACGCGACATAGCTTTGCAGACGATAAGTACAACCGTTTCAGACAGAAGAGCGGCCAATGCGGCGATCTGACTTTAAGTCGATTCGAAAACAAATGACGAAAACGGACGGATTTCTCAGGTTTTTACTACATATGAACACTTTTCACATTCTCCCATGCAACTCGGCTGCTAGACCTCCTTTCATGCAGAGTCTTACGGTCCTAGCTCATGTCCAAGGCACCAAAGCCAGCTAAAAAGTCAATATTCGATAACTAAAACTTGTATTGTACTACTTCTTACTGGCTATTACATCAACTTAGAAGGTTCATCTGTGTATTCCTATGGTGCTTTTAGTGTCTCCGGATACCGCAACACGCGACATAGCTCTGCAGACGATAAGTACAACCGTTTCAGGGAGAAGAGCGGCAAATGCGGCGATCTGACTTTAAGTCGATTCGATAACAAATGACGAAAACGGACGGATTTCTCAGGTTTTTACTACATATGAACACTTTTCACATTCTCCCGTGCAACTCGGCTGCTAATCCTCCTTTCATGCAGAATCTTAAGGTCCTAGCTCATGTCCAAGGCACCAAATCCAGCTAAAAAGTCAATAATCGATACCTATAACTTTAATTGTACTACTTCTTACTGGCTATTAAATCAACTTAGAAGTTTCATCTGTGTTCTACTATGGTGCTTTTAGTGTCTCCTCATACCGCAGCACGCGACATAGCTTTGCAGACGATAAGTACAACCGTTTCAGGGAGAAGAGCGTCCAATGTGACGATCTGGCTTTAAGTCGATTCGATAACAAATGACGAAAACGGACGGATTTCTCGGGTTTTTACTACATATGAACACTTTTCACATTCTCCCGTGCAACTCGGCTGCTAGTCCTCCTTTCATGCATAATCTTAAGGTCCTAGCTCATGTCCAAGGCACCAAAGCCAGCTAAAAAGTCAATAATCGATACCTAAAACTTGAATTGTACTACTTCTTACTTGCTATTACATCAGCTTACAAGCTTCATCTGTGTCCTACTATGGTGCTTTTAGTGTCTCCGAATACCGCAGCACGCGACATAGCTTTGCAGACGATAAGTACAACCGTTTCAGACAGAAGAGCGGCCAATGTGACGATCTGGCTTTAAGTCGATTCGATAACAAATGACGAAAACGGACGGATTTCTCAGGTTTTTACTACATATGAACACTTTCACATTCTCCCATGCAACGCGGCTGCTAGTCCTTCTTTCATGCATAATCTTACGGTCCTAGCTCATGTCCAAGGCACCAAAGCTAGCTAAAAAGTCAATAATCGATAACTAAAACTTGTATTGTACTACTTCTTACTGGCTATTACATCAACTTAGAGTCTTCATCTGTGTTCTACTATGGTGATTTTGGCGTCTCCGCATTCCGCAGCACGCGATATTGCTTTGCACACGATAAATGTAACCGTTTCAGAGAGAAGAGCGGCCAATGTGTCCATCTGACATTGTCGATTCGATAGCAAATGACGAAAACAGGCAGATTTCTTAGGTTTTTACTACATTTGAACACATTTCACATATTACCGTGCAACGTGGCTGCTAGTCCTCACTTCATGCAAAATCTTAATGTCCTAGCACAAGTCCAAGGCACCAAAGCCGGCTACAAAGTCAAAAATCGTTAACTAAAACTAGAATTGTACTGCTTCTTATTGGCTATTACATCAACTTAGAAGCGTCTTCTGTGGTCTACTATGGTGCTTTTAGTGTCTCCGCATTCCGCAGCACGCGACATAGCTTTGCACACGATAAATGTAACCGTTTCAGAGAGAAGAGCGGCCAATGTGACGATCTGACATTAAGTCGAATCGATAGCAAATGACGAAAACGGGCGGATTTCTTAGGTTTTTATTACGTACGAACACTTTTCACATTCTCACGTGCAACGTGGCTGCTAGTCCTCGATTCATGAAAAATATTAATGGCCTATCACATGTCCAAGGCACCAAAGCCGACTAAAAAGTCAAAAATCGATAACTAAACTTGAGTTGTACTGCTTCTTACTGACTATCACGTCAACTTAGAATCTTCTTCTGTGTTCTATTATGGTGCTTTTAGCGTCTCCTCATTCCGCAGCACGCGATATAGCTTTGCACACGATAAATGTAACCGTTTGAGAGAGAAGAGCAGCCAATGTGTCGATCTGACATAAAATCGATTGGATAGCAAATGACGAAAACGGGCAGATTTCTTAGGTTTTTACAATATAAGAACACATGTCACACTCTCCCGTGCAACGTGGCTGCTAGTCGTCCCTTCATGCAAAACCTTAAGGTCCTAGCTCATGTACAAGGCATCAAAGCCGGCTAAAAAGTCAAAAACCGATAACTAAACTTGAATTGTACTGGTTCTTACTGGCTATTACATCAACTTAGAAGCTTCTTCTGTGGTCTACTATGGTGCTTTTAGTGTCTCCGCATTCCGCAGCACGCGACATAGCTTTGCACACAATAAATGTAACCGTTTCAGAGAGAAGAGCGGCCAATGTGACGATCTGACATTAAGTCGAATCGATAGCAAATGACGAAAACGGGCGGATTTCTTAGGTTTTTATTACGTACGAACACTTTTCACATTCTCACGTGCAACGTGGCTGCTAGTCCTCGATTCATGAAAAATATTAATGGCCTAGCACATGTCCAAGGCACCAAAGCCGACTAAAAAGTCAAAAATCGATAACTAAACTTGAGTTGTACTGCTTCTTACTGACTATCACATTAACTTAGAAGCGTCTTCTGTGTTCTACTGTGCTGCTTTTAGTGTCTCCGCATTCCGCAGCACGCGACATAGCTTTGCACACGATAAATGTAACCGTTTCAAAGAGAAGATCGCTCAACGTGACCATATGAGATTGAGTCGATTCGATAGCAAATGACGAAAACGGCGGATTTCTTGGGTTTTTACTACATATGAACACTTTTCACATTCTCCCGTGCAACGTGGCTGCTAGACCTCCCTTCATGCCAAATCTTAAGGTCGTAGCTAATGTTCAAGGCACCAAAGCCGGCTAAGAAGTCAATAATCGATAAATAAACATTAATTGTACTGTTTCTTACTGGTTAATTACATCAACTTACAAGCTTCTTCTGTGTTCTGCTATGCTGCAATTAGTGCTTCTGCATACCGCAGCACGCAACGTAAGTTTGCAGACGATAAATTCTATCGTTTCAGAGAGAAAAGCGGCCATTGTGGCGATCTGACATTTCGTCGATTCGATAGCAGATGTCGAAAACGGGCGGATTTCTTAAATTTTTACTACATATGATCAGTTTTCACATATTCTCGTGTAACGTTTCTCCCAGACCTCGTTTCATGCGAAATCGTAACGTCGTCAGTCATGTCCCTGGCGCCAAAGGCGGCTAATAAGTCAATAATCGATAGCAAAAACTTGAATTGTACTGCTTCTTACTGGCCGATTATATCAACTTAGAGCCGGCCGCGGTGGTCTAGAAGTTCAGGGGTTCAGTCCGGAACCGCTGGACTGCTACGCTCGCAGGTTCGAATCCTGCCTCGGGCAAGGTTGTGTTTGATGTCCTTAGGTTAGTTAGGTTTAAGAAGTTCTACGCGGGGGACTGAAGACAACAGATGTTAAGTCCCATAGTGCTCAGAGCCATTTGAACCAATAACTTAGAAGCTTCTTCTGTGTTCTATGGTGTTGCTATTAGTGCCTCCGCATGCCGCAGCCCGCGACATAAGTTTCCAGACGATAAATGTAACTGTTTTATAGAGAAAAGCGTCCAATGTGACGATCTGTCGTTACGTCGATTCGACGGCAATTGACGAAAACGGGACGATTTCTTAGGTTTTTACAACACATGAACACTTTTCCAATTCTCTCGTGTAACGTGTCTTCCAGACTTCGTTTCATGCCAAATCTTAAGGTCGTCGGACATGTCTGAGGCACCAAAGCCGGATAATAAGTCAATAATCGATTACTAAAACTTGAATTTTACTGCTTCTTACTGGCTGATTACATCAACATATAAGCTTCTTCTGTGTTTTACTGTGTTGCTATTAGTGCCTCCGCATACCCCAGCACACAACATAAGTTTGCAGACGATGAAGGTAACCGCTTCACAGAGAAATTTCAAATTCTGTGTCTGTGTCTATTGCCTGATCATATTGTTAAAAGCAGGTTGCTCTAAATGCCCAGTAGATCTGATTCCCTTGATACCCATTCAAAACAAACTCGGAATGGGAAAGACCAAGCTCTGCTTATACTTATAGCCTGGGAAGTTGACATATCTTAGACAGTAAAATATGATGGTTAAAGATGTCCACTGAGTATTCCCATATACACTGAAGTTAGCTTTGAACAACAAATTATTAATTGGCCACCAACTCTTGACTCAATAGCTACTAAGATCTTTCACTGGTGAAGGAGGTGACGACGTTGTTATGTCTATTAGAGGCTTCTGTAGTTTGCTGAAAATGATGTGATATAATTGTGCCTTGTGATTTTCTGTGGAGTTCCAGAGTAAGTTCTATACTGGTGCAGGACATTCATTCCTGCTGTTCTCATTCGAGGCAATCCTGGATTCTGAATCTCAAGCACCAGAGGATTATAAACAGCAATGCAACCTCTGTCTTCCTGGCTGTGCACTATTTCAAAGTGCTCTGGTTGTCAGTCTCTTCTCATTGTGCAGTGCTTGTAGATTATTGTAAATGGATTATCTGTAATATTTAGAACATCTCATTCTAAACTTTCTAAAGAACGAGACTTTTCTGTCATGACCACTTTTTGTGTGAGGTGATAAATACCAGGAATTTTGTTGCATTTTGAGAACCTAATGGTGACTGACATTAGTGTCTGTGTAAATTAATGGAACTGGATTTTTCCTCAGGTCGGCAGTTTTCCGAAGGTCGGCGTTTTTCCTGAGGTCGTCGTTTTTCCCAAGGTCGGCGTTTTTCCCCGAGGTCGGCGTTTTTCCCCGAGGTCGGCGTTTTTCCCCGAGGTCGGCGTTTTTTCCCAACGGCGGTGTTTTTCCCCGACGTCGGCGTTTTTCCACGATGACGGTGTTTTTCGCCAAGGTCGGTGTTTTACCCCGAGGTCGGCGTTTTTCCCTGAGGTCGGCGTATTTTCCCAACAGCGGCGTTTTTCTCCGATGTCGGCGTTTTTCCACGATGTCGGCGTTTTTCCCGAGGTCTGCGTTTTTGCCCCGAAGTCGGCGTTTTTCCCCGAGGTCGGCGTTTTTTCCCGAGGTCTGCGTTTTTGCCCCGAGGTCGGATTAGAGAATTTTTTCCCAAGGTCTAGAAATCTATCGATATATTGAAAATCCAAAGTATTTTCATGTATGTACACTATACTGATATGTCATGTCATCTTGAAACATATATCCGACCACTAGATAACGGTATTTATCAAGATAGCGATATATTTCGTTATATCTATTTATTTCGAGAATCGTTTTCTTAGGGGTACAGATTTATTTCCAGACGTCCATACATTTCCCATTATCGATTCAATTCGATATATCGACTTACGTAGATGCGCACATTATATCATGATGTCGATTTATTTCGAGATATCTATCTATATTGAGGAGTCTATTTATTTCGAGGTATCGATTGATTTCGAGTATCCGTTTATATGAGATATCGATTTATTTTGATACACCGACACAATTCAGGTTCTCTATATATTTCGAGGTATAGATATATTTCCAAGTATTGGTGTACTTCAGATATCGATTCTTTTCGAGATATCGATATATTTCAAGATACCTCTATATCTCAAGTAATCCATAAATTTCTAGATATCGCTATTTTTAGAGGTATCTTTATATTACTAGGTACCAATATATTTCAGGAAATCGATATATTCCTATACCTCGATTTATCTCGATATGTCGACTAGCTTCAAGATTTCGATCTAAATGTAAGTAGAAATGTGTCCAGATGTCGATATATTTCGGGATATCGACTCATTTCGATGTAGCGGTTTCTCGGAGGTGTCGATTTATTTCGAGGTTTCGATTTATTTCGCGGTGTCGATTTATTTCGAGGTAGCGATTTATTTCGAGGTGGCGATTTATTTCGAGGTGTGGATTTATTTCGAGGTGTCGATGTATTTCTTGGTGACGATATATTTCGATGTTACTTGTCGACTGCATCAGCTTAGAACCTTTTTCATACAGAGTGGTGCGACTGCATACCTCAGCAGGCGACATTGATATCCAGACGATGAATTTTACCGTTTCCGAGAGAAAAGCGTGCGATGTGACGAATTGGCACTACTTCATTATGAAAACAAATGACGAAAACGTGAGGTTTTCTTCGGTTTTTCTGCCACTGCTGCCAACTTTCAGCCCACCCCCTCCTCCACTTCCCCAGTCGTGGCGATCAGCTGGTGTGATGGAAATGGACACAGGAAAGTAATAACGTTCCATGAAATCCCATTCTAGGGACGTTCAAGGGTAAATGTTCCAGACGGTTTATTTGCATTAAGACACGCATACTGGACATCTACAATGTCACATCTGCCAGATCGTTTCTATTGTCAACAGTGGAAAACAAAACAGCGTACTGAAGAAGCCATAGTGAGACACGGTTTTTGGTAGACGAAATAATAGCAATACTCTAGCCACTGATAATGATGATCTAATGAGAATTCTGTTATTGTTTTGAAAGATGCATTTAAATATCCATTCAACGTAGATCCAAATTATTTTGAGAATTATAATTGCGGTATTGTGAATCTACATTGGAGATTTTGTAATGCAAAACATTTCGATCTGAGAATACTTTACGTGATAGTACGGTATTGACCTTGTGTGTCATTAGGGTAAAGTTAATTTGCCGCCATTAACACAAAATTTATCCGCCATTAACGTAAAATCTATTTTTCAGCGTACTGCAATAAGGACTCACTTCAGATGATTGGACAATTAAAGAGAACTCAAACCGTTATTTTAATAGTATTCGTAGGTCCAATGCAGCATTTACCGTAGACAGTCCCTGAGCCTAGACTGTCAGTTTTATGTAGGGAGTACTACTTTAAAAAAGCACTCCGTGTTCAGGTCACAAGTGGCCAATCAGGACCATCCGACCGCCACGTCATTCTCACTGAGGGTGGAGGAGGAGCTGGCTCTCCCACTCGTTGTGGTAGTTTCCTTTGACTGGAGCCGCTACTATTCGGACGAGTAGTTCCTCAATTGGCATCGGAAGGCTGAGTGCAACCCGAAAAATGCCAACAGCGCATAGCGGCCCCGATGGTCACCCATCCAAGTGCCGACCACGCCCGGAAGTGCTAAACTTCAGTGATCTGACGGGAACCGGTGTATCCACTGCGGCAAGGCCATTGCCCCTACCACTTTTACATGATATTTTTGATCGTAGTTCAGGTCAGATGGCTGGAAAGAATGGACGTTTACCATGTTATGCACATTTATATTTTCACTACGTCGACACAGCTGGTCCAATTACGACCACAGGTGATGGTAGCCATAATGATCGTGCCAAGCATCCTGTGTACATTAGTTACACCCTAGTGTGTGGGCATCACAGCATTCGTGACATTTAAGTTTGTTACTTCTTTGCTACTATATTCGCAATAAATTTTGCAGACAGTATCCGCATATGACGCTCAAAGTACCTACAAAATTATATCATTGTACGACACATGTTTCAGGAGATACGTCATAAAAACTCAGGACAAGGCCAGACGCTGCATAGTACGGACGTGGACGCACAGCTGTAAATAAATGCCTGGTCAACACCAAGCTTTTCCGCTAGTCATCTATAAAGATAAAAAATCCCCAATATTGCCTACCAGCGTATTTTTGAAAAACCTTTATTTTGTCATCCATTTTTTCCTGTAAAAATCGTAAAAGCCGTGCATCATTGTGTTTTCAAAAATCGTTTCTTATTGTCATCTCTTTTTATGTATTTTAAACCATCTATCGCTTGTGTAACCTGTGGCTACAAGTCCATTCCGTTTATGGGGTAATCGAAATAATAAACAACGGAAAATGTGTGGGTCAATTTCTTCCTCATTTTTCGGAACTTCTGATAATAGTAAATCGTTGGCTCTTTGAGGGTGTGATAGGTACATACAAGAGATTAGTATAAGATTAGAATTTGTGTTAGATACAGTGCCAGGAGGTTCTGTTTCTATCTGGCTAGCTTCAGAGTACTTCACCATCTACTAAGTGATGCGTTTCATTGTGAATGGTGTGTTCTGTGCTAGGTCTACCCTTTACTGCACAATGCTGTTCCTTCGATGCTATTAAAACCAGGATGTTATCAAAATATATGCACAGTGGCAGACTGGAGTCTGCATAAATATTTCCAGTGGTGGGGAGGGGGAAAGGCGCGTCGGGGCTGGAGTGCATGATTCTGAAACTGGCACTCTATCTACAAATCAGCTGGTCAGTTACGAGGTGCATCAAGCTACAAGACCCTAACTCTATAAGCGCTACAACTGGTCAAAGCTAAGGTTTAGCAGTATTGTGGAGAATTCTTATCTGGAAGAGTATGAGTATACTGTAACGAATAAAAACTCTTTACTCCAGATTCCAGGGAGGGTTGGGGGCGATGGGTGAAAGTGCCCTTTTGCCTATCCTCCCCTCCCCACCTCCTCCCCTCCCCCTCCCCTCCCCCTCCCCTCCCCCTCCCCTCCCCCTCCCCTCCTCCTCGCGGACGCCAATGGCTGGCCCGTTCATTTTGAGAACATCAGAGCTGCAGTAACCTTACTGAGAAACTGTTCTTCATGTCCTTGTCTGTCAATCTTACCACTCAGAACACCAGTGGGAATGTTGGTTACCGCTGAAACAACTGGTTTTCGGCTGTTATCAGTTTCCCAGACTCACTTTAAGCTAATTGTTAAAACCCGTCACAATACCAGTTTTTGTAATAACCGATTTTCAGTCTTTTATTTACATTATTTCCTCTAGTAAACGTAGAAATCAAACAAAGATTAAAAAAATTTTACTTTCTCAGTTTCTTGATAAATGGAATCAAAATGTCAAATGAAATACCTATATGATGACCTGCAGCCGTTCAGAACGAAATTAGAATTATATTAATACCGTCAGCTGCTCACGGGTGTCGATATATATCAACGGGGACAGGTGACAATGTGTGCAAGTCTGGGACTCGAACCCGGGATCTCCTGCTTACATGGCAGGCGCTCTGCCCATCTGAGCCACCGAGGGCACAGACGATAGTGTGACTGCAGGTACTATCTCGCGCACGCCTCCCGCGAGACTCACATTCTCACCTTGCATGTCCACACACTACATTCGTAGTGTCCCACACCAACACACTCATTACTCGTGGAACACATTCGTACCAAGTCCCGTAACAGTTCCGGGAATACGTGTACATCTTCACAGAAGAAGGTCATGGCTGGTATTGCCAGAACCATATACTTATATGGATATGGACATGTCTTCCACGAGGAATGAGTGTGTTGGAGGGGGACTCTACGACTGTAGTGTATGGACATTCAAGGTGAGAATGTGAGTCTCTCAAGATGCGTGCGCGAGATAGTCCCTGCAGTCGAACCATACACTGTGTCCTCGGTGCCTCAGATGGATAGAGCGTCTGTCATTTTAGCAAGAGATCCCGGGTTCGAGTCCCGGTCGCGGCACACATTTTCACTTGTCCACGTTGATATTTATTAACGCCCGCGAGCACTGACTGTATTAATATAATTCTAATTTCTTTAAATTAAATAGTCAAATATGTCCGATCTTCGCTTCTGGCGAGTGCTCCTATACTACAGAAAACTGCCAGTATTATCCTACTAATTTTAGTTTTTAGAAGCTCTGCTCAAAAATTATATTGTAATCGGTTATCACAGCACTATGCGGGCATTACGTATAGTCTAGCGATACACAGTGAAAACTGCGGCAGGAGAACTCTCTTTTTCGTTTTAATTTCTCCGTTTTTAAGGGCTAAAAGCAGATAACGGCATACTACGTAGACACAGGCAGCAGATCAGGCACTTTCTATTTTTATCCCGAACTATGAATGATTTGTAAAATTTTAACTTTTTTCCTTGTATGATGTCGCAAGTGACCAAATCGACCATTGTGCTTCACTCGTACTGCATATCGTAAAATACTTCCAGGCTTCCAGATGGTGCCATTTTGTGTTACAACTGACGTTCGACAACAGCGAGAAACTGCGTCCATTCTCGCGCACTGCTTGTATAACAGGCACAGTATTGTCTCGGCAATGTTGGACCAATCCATTTGTTGCTCGTTTCTATCAGCAGTGTTATTAAAGTGGCATACATAACTTTTCCCATTTTTTTCTGTAATAACGCCGTATTTCAGTGCTATGGAAATCTTACGAATAAAAATTACTCGTCTTTTTTAAAAAAGGTTTATTTGAAAACTAAAAATTTTACTACGACAGCTGTGGCTAATTGATATATCTGTTCTTACGTGGTTATCAGGAAAAAATAAAAAAAATACTTGTTATAACCGAGAGCAAACAAATACCGAAAGACATCGGTTATTCAGAACTAAAATACCCATATCGTTTTAACTGATCGGTTTTTCTATCTCTAAACTGCAATGTCGCCATAGAAAAGTGTGTCGTTTCATCAATGTCCATAGCAACTTTGAGATATGTGTTTATGCGCAATATCGGCAAATGGAAACACGAAGAGGTAATAAGCACCTGAGCGATAGAATTTATTTCACAGTCAGAAAAGTCGAGTGACAGACAAGACTGAATCACTGTAATAGGAATTATATGGAAAGCTGTGTAAAGGAAAATTTCCAGTTCTTTCGTGGATTCCAAAATTGAAGCAAATTCCGGGACATCAAGGTGACATAGTCTTATACGGATAGTATTCCATGACTAACGTAATTGGCCCACATACTGTACTGGTATACGGATAATATTACACGACTAACGTAATTTACCTGAAATAATTTACAAACATGTTACTGTAACATTCGCTACTACTCATTACGCTAATTGACCTTCAGCCATTAAGCGCAAGCGCAGATCTCAGTTATGATACGTGCGCCATCCAAAAATTTATCAAGGTGGTAACTCAACACAACTACAAACGATCATTGTGTGTAAAATAAATAGAACACCTCATAAGAAGAACATGACGGGTTTGAATCATTCCCACCGCAAAGGATGAAAAATTCAGGCTCGCACACAAGACCACTTGATAACTAACCAGAAATTCAGATTAGTTGTAGCTTCGGTAACAATCGCCTTTTTTTTACATTTTCCCCGTAAACTAGATAATTATGAAACGTAAGCAACTACTCTAAAATATCTGCGGCAACGGCGTTGCCGCGGAGGTTGCATCGGTTCACGTGAGATCACCGAAGTTATGTGCGTTGTCGGGCGTTGAAGGCACTTGGATGGGTGATCATCCAGGCCGCCATGCACTCTTGCCATTTCTCGGGGTGCACTCAGCCTCATGATGTCAATCGAGGAGCTACTCGACCGAATAGTAACGGCTCCGGTCAAAGAATACCAACATAACGACCGGGAGAGCAGTGTGCTGACCCCCGCCCCTCCTTTTCGCATCCTCCACGGATGATGACACGGCGGTCGGATGGTCCCGTCCAGTATTCCACTCGTGGCCTGAAGACGGAGTGCTTACAAAGCAACTACTCTCCAGTGCATGGCCGTACTACTGAGACCTTGATGCCTGGCATCAACAACAGATGGCAGCACACGAGGTTGGCTTACGCCTACTGCCGAATTTTGCGATCTGTCGTAAGCCTGCGTAAGCACGTAGGGCCTTCCGTCTTAAGTGCAAGCATATCCATTGCGTTTTCTGTCACGCGACTTGAGTGGAATGTTTCATTATTTCTGAAATTTTATAGAAATATTTTTCGTTGTATATCCTCACCATCCGTACTGAATTTACTGTAAAATTACTTGCTCACTTTTCGGAACTTCCGTTCATAGCAAATCGATACTACTTGAAGCCGTGGTAGACACGAGTCTAGTGTGCTTCACCTTCAGCACCTTCTGTGTCAGTCTCGGTTAATATGTCGCTGATTTCACAACGAACAGTTCGTTGTCTACTGAGTATACTGTTTGTTGCACGACACTATCCCTCCCACGCTGCTAAATGTAGGTCGTCGGCAAAATATGACTGCAGTGGAACAAGGGCGTCTGCAGAAATTTCCCCAGGAGGTGGTGGTGGCATTGGTAGTGGTGTGTGTGTGTGTGTGTGTGTATGTGTGTGTGTGTGGAGGCCATTACTATGAAATTCACACAGTCCAGACCGCCAAGGAAAATAAACCTTGAGATTTGGAAAGGGTGTTGATCTTATACCGCTTATACTGCATATTTCGAAATTCCACCTCTAAGGGGGAGACACAGGAAATGAAAGGATTTTTGAAACATGTAGCTATTAAGGTAATTTGTATCTGGTTTCTAGGTCAGAAATAAAGAAATATGTGTTCCAGTATTATTGGGAATTTAACCTCTATGAGGTGAAATAGTGGGTGAACATTTTATTTTGAGATAAATAATTATGGAAGAACTATGAAAGTATTTTTAAGGATACATCTACGAAAATTGGTATTTGACTTCGAAGTTACAAATAAGAAAATACGTGTTTCGGTGTTTTTAGAAGTTCAACCCCTAAGGGGATGAAATAGAGTGAGCTGCTGCGTTTCTGGCGCCAGTTTCCGTCGATCGTTGTTTCGATCTTTGAGTCGCGGCCCAGAGGACACTGCTGCCTAAGCGACTGTAGTAGTTCTCTGTGCGGCCCCACATCGGACTTACCGCGCTTACACTGGACACAGTTGCCAACAAATCGCCTGCCATCGCCATATAGGTTGGGCCAAAACATATGTTCCCGAACTCGGTTCAAGGTCTTGTAGAACCACAAATTGTCCCCTACCGCCGAATCGTGGAAATATCTGAGTGCCATGCTAACTCGTTCCTGTGGAATACAGACCTTCCCTTCACCACGGTTGTCTTCCCCTTTACACAAGACCCCCCCCCACCCCACCCCCCGAAGACCTCGCCATCCGCCAACTGCTGCCGTATCGGTCCCCACCCGGGGTCCTCGGCCTTTTGCCGGCTAAGTCGCAGAAGAAGCCGAGTGTCTCGGAGAGAAGGAAATTCACCCCAAGATCCGGCTCCACGTGGCCCTTGCTTTCCCCAGACTCTGCCGCGAACATACGGCTGAGAGCGTAACCAATTCATTGTCTCTGCCACTAATATTCCGTACCTGGAGATAAGTCTTGTCATCTTAACTTCGGTATGATTTTTAGCGATCTTATTAATCAAAGTTTAATGGCTGGCACTGGCCAAGTAACTCACGGAGGCTCATTGGTTTCATTCCAGTTGTATTGCTCACCTGTTCTCCATATAAGGTTGTGTAGTTTATGTCTCAGAAAAGTGTCTGCCCTTGATGTGTGTTGTGTTAGAGATAATTGGCAGCGGTCGACGCTAGCATACTGGGAGCACAGCACCACGGGGGCAGAGAGATATTTAAGGCCATGTCCTCTCCTTTACATCTTGGGTTATGTTGTCACTTTTGCGTGATTCCATCTTTCCGGTGCTGAACTATAGCATCCAAAGTTCAATTGCATTGCCATGTTGAGTATATTTCTATGTCATTCTCTGCCTCGTGGATCTCTTGTATTGATTTGAATCCTTGGTCTGCTCGCGTCTATCGCCCATTCATACGAAATTTTGAAGCAACCTTATTTTAAGGGTATTGTCACATAGTCATGTTCTAGTTGTAATCATTCTAAGAATATTGTTGATTAATCAACTGAGTAACTAAATTTGAAGGTCCGTTTGGTCAAAATTAAAGGACCCCCTTAATTGTTTTAGTCATTTTTTATATAGTTTTGTTTAGGAAAGTTGGCTAGCCGAACTTTAAATATCTGTATTCTTACGCTTAATCTGTTTCTCCCCTGATTGCAAGTAGTGAGAGTTCTGCTATGAATTTTATGGACATTTGTGTTATTTAAGTAAAGCTTTATCTAAGTATATTTACCTAGTCATATTCAAATTTCACGTTTTACAGGTCTCATTCAGCTTAACGAAATTTATTTATTATTTGTCCAACTGATCTGGCCTTGTAAGGCAGTCTCCTCTATTATTGTGATTGTGATTTTATAATGTTTTTGATTGTAATAAAATATGTAGCAACTACAACGGATTACTATTGTGATTTTGGTGTGTCACTACCATACCCCATTTCATAGAGGATGAAATGTTTCATGAAATATATGAAAACCTGTTTTTGATACATTCAACCATTAAGGGGGGTGGAATATAGGATGCAATGTTTTATGGAAGTATTTCAGTGCGAAAGAATTTTTAAAGCGAAATCTATGAAAATTGTGTTATTGAAAAATACGTGTTTCACTGTTTTTGGAACTACAACCTCCAAGAAGGTGCAATAGTGGCACATGTTTCACTGACCCATAGCCTTCCACCCAACCTGTAAAGTATACGGACTTGCTGAAAGCATCGTTTAAGAAGAGATTGTTCGAAATTTCACTCCTAAGGGGGTGAAAAATGGGTTGAAAGTTTTTTTTTAAATATTTCCCTATGTCCCTATTGAAGCTATAACTACAAAACTACGAAAATTGATATTTGGTGTCTCAGTCAGAAACAAAAAAGAAACAGGTTTTTAGCATTTTCCGAAATTCTTCCATTGGGGGATAAAATAATTAGTGAAGGTTTTTGAAAATAAATCATTATTAAAGAACTACTGAAGCATATTTAAAGCTACATCTATGAAAATAGGTATTTGACATCTCGGTTCGATGTAAAAAAAAAAGTGTGTTTCGTTACTTTTGGAAATTTAACTCACTAATAGAGTGAAATAAGGGATGAAAAGTTTTATGAAATATTTCACTATGAAAGCATTTTTAGAATTAAATGGATGAAGATTTGAATTTGGCTCCTCGGTTCTAAATAGAAGAATACGTGTTTAATTGTTGTTGAAAACCCAACCCCTAAAGGGTGTGAGATGTTTCAGAAAATGGTTCATTATGAAAGGATTGCTAAATATATCTGACAATTCGTAATCGGCTAATATGTTACAATTTTTAAAAACTACGTGTTTTTCTGGTTTTGGAACTTCGAGCATAAGGGGATGAAAATTTTAATGAAATATTTATTGCGTTATATTAAAATATTTTAAATTTGTATCTATGAAAACCGGTATTTCACTTCTCAATTAGATATAAAGAAATATGCGTTAGGGAATGAAAGACTCTACGGAGATATCACCACAAAAATACAAACGGCTTGATTAACAAAAACCTTGGACTCCAGCTGTCAGTAGTGCTTTTTGGTCCTTCAGTAAAAGACCATGCTTCAATGGCGTTAAGTTTAGAAAGTTTAGAAAGTGTTGCAGTTTATAAAAGACATAAAAAAACGATTAAAGAAAAAAAATTCTTTGCAGACCATGAAAGGTCTACGCAAGTAAAGAAGCGAATGATAAGCTAGCTCTTTATGCAAATGAGTTGGTCAGTTTAAGTTCCGAGACATGTCATGCAGCAGGAACGGAATCCTATAGTTGCTACGATTGGCTAAAGGAAAAGTTTTGCAAAATCACGCCAAATCACTTCTGCAAGTGGCTGAGAATCTCGTAATGAATAAAAATTCTGTAGTGAGAATTCGAAGGTGGGAGATGCAAGATTCCCCCCCCCCCTTCCCCCTCCTCACAATGCTATCCTTCTTTCCCTACAGCAAAATAAATAATTAAATAAATAAATAAAACTAGAGAAATTTCTACTGTGAAACTATTTGCATACAAGAGAACGGCCCTTGAAATTTAACGCCTCAAAGTTTTAAGCCCTGCTCATTCCGGATATTGATTAGAAAGTGTTAATCCACATGTGAAACCTGAGTACATAATCCCTGTGACATTTGATCAACGGTGTTCCATAAGGACAGGTTCTCATTCAAAACGTTCGAAAATTCTATTTCTTTGTAGTTGCATTTTTAAAGGTGTACTTGTCTAGACTCTAGGAACGGAAAGTTTTTTTTTTTTTTTTAGTCCGTGCTTTACAAAAGTTTCTGCAGCCCATTGTTTGAAGCAGTGTCACGGCTGCCGTGAGCCGCGCGGGCTACCCGCCATGTCTCCAACGCCTTGTCACGGTTCGCGCGGCTCCCCCCGTTGGAGGTTCGAGTCCTCCCTCGGGCATGGCTGTGTATGTGTTGTCCTTAGCATAAGTTACTGTAAGTAGTGTGTAAACATAGGGACTGATGGTTCAAATGGCTCTGAGCACTTTGGGACTTAACATCTGAGGTCATCAGTTTCCTAGAACTTAGAACGACTTAAACCTAACTAACCTAAGGACATCACACACATCCATGCTCGAGGCAGGATTTGAAGCTGCGACCGTAGCGGTCGCGCGGCTCCCGACTGAAGCGCCTAGAACCGCTGGGCCACATCGGCCGGTCTATCATGTATTCTAGAAGAGCTGCACGGTCGTCAGTGGCGCCTGTTCTTTCGAGAACAGTTACTATCTTCATATCTATGGTTAAACGTTACCCAGCCATTGACCTTCGTCTGTGCGAATGCGCATAGGTTGCTCGAACTCTTACGGGAATCGTCACCTTAGTGTGAGCCAGTAATGAGTGGATGGACAAGTACCTATTAAGTACATTACGTATGCGGATTGTGGACGGTTGGCGATGTGAGTCTCACGGGAAACGTGCGAGGGATAAATTCCTGCTGTCGTGCTGTTCATTTGTGTCCTCGATGGCTCAGATGGATTGAGCGTCTGCAATGTAAGCAGGAGATCCTGGGTTCGAGTCCCAGTAGGGGCACACATTTTCAGCTGTCCCCATCGAAGTATATCAACAACACCTGTCGGCAGTTGAGGGTTTCAATTAATTATCAGTTGTGAAGGTGATTCGATGAACCCTTTGCCAGGCACTTAAATGTGTTTTGCAGGGTATCCATACAGATGTAGATGAAAACTCGTCCCGTGTCGCACGTGCTCAAAATGATTCATACTGCAGAATGCATGCAAACATACTCACCGAAAATACGGACGAATATCAAGTGCAGGCTGCCAAGTGCTGCATATCCAGCTTAGACAGATCGGCTTTTCCTGCCAAGAAGAACAGGAAGTTGCTGTCTAGGAACAATCAGAGCTCGAGGAAGGGTTGATAAATACTCCTTGAATTGCAGACTAAAAGTAAATAACGAAAATACATTTTTGGTAAAAATTGGTCAAAACATAATCGTTTGCCCTCCGCATTGGATTAGCTGTTTTGAATATTGAAAATCTGACTTCAGATTCGTTTTCACTGACATTGAAAATATATATGTATCACTCAGTTCATGCAAGTCGAAGTAATAATGTAACTAAATGTTTTCCCTAAACTTTGAACACTTTTTTTTCGAGTAACGATTTTCTCAGAACGGCATGCAGCATAAATTAAAAGTGGTTCGATCTCTTAACTTCTACCTCTGACCCCTAAAAGTACACTTTTCTTAGGAGCTTATAGCTATAATATGACATTTGTTAATATTAACTAATTTTTGTGTAGGCATAAGGAGTGAAACAAACCCACAAAAATTGAACTCAAAGTTCGAATTAGCACTGTATTGTTAAATTTAAGGTTGTTTCATTGCGGTTAGGTATGCGCTCCCATAAATTTTATGTATTATCGACTGATGTAATCCATTTTCAATTTCAGAGAAATAATGTAGTATCAACTGATGTTACCCATTTTTGCATTCAGGTAACATCTGAGGTGCAACACTGCACGCACTCTGCGTACTCCAGTCTCGCAGGCCCTTGATCAAATCATAATTACCGGCGCCATTTTTTTATTGAAAATCTAAAATTAAGCTCATAGTATGATCACTCGTAATTCATAAACAGATCCTTCGAATGTATTTTCATTGTCTCAAAAAAAAATTTCAATTGTACCCTTTTTTGCTCATTTGTATGAGAACCTGGCCGTAACGCCGGAATATAGTCACGAGATTTTTTTTCAGAGACGCTGTACGTTCGCGAGAAGAATTTCGTTCTGCGCGTGTCGAAGGACATTCCTCAGATTTTACTGTGTGTGTGCTACTCAGTCGTACCATTCGAGTGTACATCTTTGCATAGTTTTCCTTTCACGATGTAAACAGTGCTTGGCTCAGTTGCTAACTGGCCAGAGAGTGGTTCCGAAGGTGGATGTGCGGTGCGTTCGGTCTGCTAGGACAACAGCAGACTGGCGTGGTGCGATGGCAGAAGCTGACACTGAGGGAGCTAGCTGCTGGGACGCCAGCGAACAATTTATGCCAAGTAAGACGAAGAGGACTATTCTAAAATTATGAGCCGTCTCAAAAGTGTTTATCATTAGTAAATCTTGAAGTTAAGACTGACAATAAGTCTACAATAACTGACAGTTTTGTCTAGAGAGAGAGATACAGGAAATCCCCCCACCCCCCTCAATGAAATTTTGGTTGTGATGACAGGCCGATTGGTAGTGTAGCCCGAGATCTAAGTTAGGTTGGAAGTGGGTAATTTGATTGAGAGTTGTTTACGCCAACGATTATGAATGCCGACTAAACGTTGTTCGAGCAGATTGCCCTGTAGCGTAGCCTAGTGTTTCCGTCCGCGCCACATTCAACATTCTTTCTCTAGCTGTGTACAAAAGTCTCACAACAGCCACGATAACTACGTTTCTGGTGGGGGGATGGTAGAGTCCACTATGTAACTTTCACTGCAAATTTTAGTAACCGCCGAAACTAACCGAAATAGAAGCGTAATTTTAACAATATTTCCTTTTATGGGAAAGAATGGTTCCCCTCTTTCGGCAGCAACTGTAATATGTAGGCGACTTATTAGTTTTTTTTAACTCTGAATCATGATCTCAATAGACGCAGTGCTTTTTTTACGTTACTTGATTTGTGGTCTATAGTAAACCATGCAACGAATTGGTAAATTCTTTGAAGTTTGACGTGTGTTACATAGACGACGTCTGCAATGTTCGTAAGGCCAAGTTTGCATATATTCGGTGTCTGTTTTTTTGGCCATGTACTGTATAATTAAGGGGAGGAGGATTATGTTCAAGGAGCAGTGCAGTAGCAGTCTATGGAGAAATTGAGAATTTGGATCTTGCGAACGGCATGCTCGGGCTGTTCGTGCTATTCTGTTGACCACTGTGTAATTCGGACACAGTGATCATTGCCTCTCCCTAGTAACCAGGGGACTCGGGTGCTAATCCTGGTCTGGCACAAATTTTCAACAGTGCCCATTGACTAAAGTCTGTGCCCATTGTCAGCTAATATCATTGTTTCGGTGTTAAATTGTATTTTGTTCACGATACGTCGTTTAGCTTTTTCATGGATAACAGCTTTGAAGCGTACAGGTTATATTGATATTCGCTCGTCGTTACTCCAAGGCAACTATAGCGATTTATAAATACAGTTGTAGTTTGTATTAAGCCTACATACGTAATTGTGTCCTGTGTTTCTTTACCAAGAACTACTTCGTAAGTAATTCCCCTGTAGTGGTATTTTGTTTTAGTATTTTGTTTAAATATTTATAGACTGCAGGCTTGGATGAAATATGAAACACATGTCCGAAGTTCCTGTTGATACTGAGGATGCTGTTTCATCCGTACTAGGGGCCAAAAAATTTCATCTAATACAGAAGGACACAATTTGTCTCGAGATTTAGCAATTTTTCGTAATAGAGGCCTTGCTTCGATATATTTTTCTCTAATTCTTGTTTGGATTTAATCTTAAAACACACTAACTCTTCCACCAGTTATTCGATATGTGGTTTCATTCCTTTCGTAGCCTAGAGTTCTTAAACGGTCGATAATATTAATAATTTCCTTTCTCAATTTTATTTTCTGTAAAATCTCCTGTTTATGGTTATTGCTAACATGTTTCATGTTCTCACTTTTATTATTTTTATTTTTCTAGTTTTGTGACTGGTAGCCAAATTTTCTTTGAATCTGGTTTCTAATTCTGAAATAGTAACAGATGAAGGTCAAGAGAAGATTGCGATCTATTTGAGGAGAGTGGCTTGGAGATTTTTTATAATAGACGTACACAGGTCATGGGGATCCTTACCTATATAAATTTACTTCGAGTGTGATGTAGCCCATTCTCTTGTCATGATCTCGGCTGTATCGTAGCGCATTGTCTCGGTTAGGTTGGAGATTTTTCTTGAGAGTTGCCGAAGTCAACGAAAGTGATTACAAAGTAAAGACTGTGCTAACAGAACGATCTGTAGCGTAGTCCAACACGTTCTTTCTGTCCTTTTAAAGCGTCTTTGAATTAAAAATAACTAAAGCTGCAAGATACAATCACAAAAACTGTGTTACGTAATAGAGTAATCCCAGACTATTGTGGTGTAAGTTGTGTGCATACACCTTTTTTTTTTCAATGAGTATACATTATTTTACTCATTTGCTGGGTTTCAGTTTTCCGCGTTTTCCGGCGAAAAACCTTTTCCTGTGAAGGGCCCATTAGCTTGTCGGTTATATTCGTGACTTTCTCGACGGTCAGTAATTTCGTGACAGTTCATCCACCGGCGTCATTGTTAACATCGAATGTAGATTTAAGTATTAGGAAGGCTAATATGAAGCTAATGCATGAGTGGGTCTAATAATTAATAAAAATAAGAATGCGGGTAAGCTACTACAAACAGCATAGTGAACGCATTGTTGTGGCCAAGATAGCCACGAATCCCATGCCTACCAAAGTCGTAAAAGAAGTCCGCAGACGATGAAGAAATTGATGGAATGTGTGATGAGATAAAAGAAATCATTCAGATAGTGATGGGAGATGAAAATTTAATATTAATGGGTGACTGGAATTCGACAGTAGGAAATCGAAGAAAAGGAAACGTAGTAGGTGAATATGGAATGGGGGTAAAAAATGAAAGAGGAAGCCGCCTGGTAGGTTTTTGCACAGAGCATAACTTAATCATAGCTAACACTTGGTTCAAGAATCTTGGAAGAAGGTTGTATACGTGGAAGACACCTGGAGATACTGCAATATTTCAGATAGATTATATAATGGTAAGACAGATTTTTAGGAACCAGATTTTAAATTGTAAGACATTTCCATGGCCAATGTGGACTCTGATCCCAATATATTGATTATGAACTGTAGATTAAAACTGGAAAAAGGTGGGAATTTAAGGAGATGGGACCTGAAAGAACTGACAGAATCAGAAGTTGTAGAGTGTTTCAGGAAGAGCATTAGGGAACGATCTACAGGAATGGAGGGAAAGTAATACAGTGTGATGGAGGATCTGAGTGATGTACTGTCAAGGGGGAGGGGGTTCCTCAGGGATCAGTGTTGGGGCCGCTCCAGTTCCTTATTTATATAAATGATATGCCCTCAAGTATTATGGGTAACTCTAAAATATTTCTGTTTGCTGATGACACTAGCTTGGTCGTAAAGGATGTTGTGTGCAACATTGACTCTGTTTCAAGTAGTGCAGTACATGACCTCAGTTCATGGCTTGTAGAAAATAAACTAACGTTAAATCACAGTAAGATTCAGTTTTTACAGTTTCTAACACACAATTCAACAAAACCTGACGTTTTAATCTCACAGCATGGGCATATGATTAGTGAAACTGAACGGTTCAAATTCCTAGGTGTTCAAATAAATAGTAAGGCTTTGTGGAAAGCCCACGTTCAGGATCTTGTTCATAGACTTAATACTGCCATTTTCACTATTCAAATGGTACCGAAAGTGAGTGATACTTCGACAAGTAAATTAGTCTACTTTGCTTATTTCCATTCACTTATGTCGTATGGTATTATGTTTTTGGGTATTCCCATTCTAGAAGGATATTTTTGGCTCAGAAACGGGAGGTTCGGGCAAAAAGTGGTGTGAGTTCACGATCCTCTTGTCGACCTCTGTTCAGGGAGTCTGGGTATTTTGACATTGGCCTCTCAATATGTATATTCCTTATTGTCCTTTCTTGTTACCAATATTAGTTTATTTCCAACAATAAGCAGCTTTCACTCGGTTAATACTCGGCAGAAATCAAACCTCCATTTGGATCGGACTTCCTTAACTCATGTGCAAAAATGTGTGCAGTATACTGCTGCATCAATTTTCAATAAGCTGCCACTCGAATTCAAAACTCTTAGCAGTAATCCACGCGCTTTCAAATCGAAACTGGAGTGTTTCCTCATGGGTCACTCCTTCTATTCTGTCGAGGAGTTAATTGAAAAATTAAGCTGATTCTCATTGTACTGCTGATATCGTTTGCTTAAACTTATCCACTGATTTTCTCTCAGGTTCATGAATATGTATTTTTATCTGTTATTACTTTTATGTTGTAAGTTCATGTGTCGCCCTAACCGCCGTCTGCTTCACGTCTGCTGTGCAGCGAGCTACCTTAATTTAAGTATTAACTGTATTTTTCTTACTTGTCACTTCTTCTTCCGTGTGTTTTTGCTTTTAGGAAGCTTTAATTGTCGAGTGCTAGTAATAGAGTTACATAGATTTCGTGTTTGTTTTGGATACAGTCAGAGAGAGTCCCTGTAGTCAGCCATAGTGCCAGTAGTGCTTGTGTTTGTTTTGAATACAGTCCAGAGACAGGTAGTGCTATTTTCATTGTTTTCTACAAGAAGTGGTTAGCAATCACAGTTTAGTCAGTAATCAGCCGCCTTTAGTGAATTAGCAGTTTAGTTAAATGTTGATTAAGTCTCTCCAGTAAATTGATTCCTTAGGATGGATAGGATGTGTGACTGCTGTGTACGGACGCAGGAGGAGCTGGCCACTCTTCGCGAACAGCTGAGCGTGTTGATGGCCGCGGTCAGCCGTCTTCAGGCTGCTGCCTCGGAGTGTAGCGGCAGTGGGGAGCCTGTTGCGTCGCATGGTGCATCCCAGGTGTTAGGTGCTTCACCCACTGTCCCTGCTGTCGAGACACCTTCGCGGGTACCAGACGCGGTTGGGCCACCCTCTCCCCAAGGGGAGTGGCGGGTTCAGCGGCGTGGAGGCTGGCCGTGTGGCATCGCCCGCTCTGCCTGTGAATGGACATGTGGCTGCTCCTTCAGCAAGGTCCGAGCAGGCACACGGGGGGAGGGGTTTATTAGTTACTGGGAGCTCCAACGTTAGGCGGGTGATGGAGCCCCTTAGGGATATAGCGGAAAGGTTGGGGAAGAAGGCCAGTGTTCACTCTGTCTGCTTGCCGGGG
Source organism: Schistocerca gregaria (assembly GCF_023897955.1). Taxonomy (NCBI): domain Eukaryota; kingdom Metazoa; phylum Arthropoda; class Insecta; order Orthoptera; family Acrididae; genus Schistocerca; species Schistocerca gregaria. The sequence goes on along the minus strand of NW_026061914.1, from coordinate 1,026,095 downwards.
GGTCTCATCCGAGATGTGGAGGAGGCCCTACCGGCGGCGATAGAGAGCTCTGGGTGCACCTGACTGCAAATTGTTGCTGATGTCTGCACCAATGACTCCTGCCGTCTGGCTTCAGAGGTCATCCTCAGTTCGTACAGGCGGTTGGCCGAGTTGGTGAACGCGGAAAGCCTCGCTCGCGGGGTGGAATGAGAGCTAACTATTTGTAGTATCGTTCCCAGAACCGATCGCGGTCCTCTGGTTTGGAGCCGAGTGGAAGGCTTAAACCAGAGGCTCAGACGATTCTGCGGAGAGCTGGGGTGCAAATTTCTCGACCTCCGCTATCGGGTGGAGAAATGTAGGGTCCCCCTGAATAGGTCAGGCGTGCACTGCACGCCGGAAGCGGCTACGAGGGTAGCGGAGTACGTGTGGAGTGCACATGGGTTTTTTTTTAGGTTAGAGAATTCCCTCCCTAGGCCCGACAAGACGACTCCTGAGGCGCGGCAAGGCAGGAGTAGGCAAAATGCAACAGGGAATAACAATATTAATGTGCTAATAGTAAACTGTAGGAGCGTCTATAGAAAGGTGCCAGAACTGCTCTCATTAATAAACGGTCACAACGCCCATATAGTACTAGGGACAGAAAGTTGGCTGAAACCACATGTAAACAGTAATGAAATCCTAAACTCTGATTGGAATGTATATCGCAGAGAAAGGCTAGACAGTGAAGCGGGATTCGTGTTTATAACGATAAGAAGTGCAATAGTATCGAAGGAAATTGACGGAGATTGTAATTGTGAAATGATTTGGGTGAAGGTCACGGTTAAAGCAGGCTCAGACATGGTAATTGGATGTCTCTATAGGCCCCCGGGCGCAGCAGCTGTTGTGGCTCAGCACCTGAAGAATAATTTGGAAAATATTTCGAGTAGATTTCCCCACTATGTTATAGTTCTGGGTGGAGATTTTAATTTGCCCGATAATGACTGGGAGACTCAAACGTTCATAACGGGTGGCAGGGACAAAGAATCGAGTGAAATATTTTTAAGTTCTTTATTCGAAAACTATCTTGAGCAGTTAAACAAAAAACCGACTCGTGGCAATAACATATTAGACCTTCTGGTGACAAACAGACCCGAACTATTTGAATCAGTTAATGCAAAACAGGGAATCAGCGATCATAATGCGGTTACTTCGTCGATGATTTCAGCCGTAAATAGAAACATTAAAAAAAGGTAGGAAGATTTTTGTGTTTAGCAAAAGTGACAAAAAGCAGATTACAGAGTACCTGACGGCTCAACACAAAATTTTGTCTCAAGTACAGATAGTGTTGAGGATCAGTGGACAAAGTTCAAACCACCGTACAATATGCGTTAGATGAGTATGTGCCAAGCAAGATCGTAAGAAATGGAAAAGAGCCACCGTGTTTCAACAACCGAGTTAGAAAACTGCTGCGGAAGCAAAAGGAACTTCACAGCAAACATAAACATAGCCAAAGCCTTGCAGACAAACAAAAATTACGCGAAGCGAAATGTAGTGTGAGGAGGGCTATGCGAGAGGCTTTCAATGAATTCGAAAGTAAAGTTCTATGTACTGACTTGGCAGAAAATCGTAAGAAATTTTGGTCCTATGTTAAAGCGGTAGGTGGATTAAAACAAAATGTCCAGACACTCTGTGACCAAAATAGTACTGAAACAGAGGATGACAGACTAAAGGCCGAAATACTAAATGTCTTCTTCCAAAGCTGTTTCACAGAGGAAGACTGCACTGTGCTTCCTTCTCTTGAAGTCGCACAGTTGACAAAATGGTAGATATCGAAATAGAAAACAGAGGGATAGAGAACAATTAAAATCGCTCAAAAGAGGAAAGGCCTCTGGTCCTGATGGCATACCAGTTCGATTTTACACAGAGTACACGAAGGAACTTGCCCCCCTTCTTGCAGCGGTGTACGGTAGGTCTCTAAAAGAGCGAAGCGTTCCAAAGGATTGGAAAAGGGCACAGGTCATCCCCGTTTTCAAGAAGGGACGTCGAACAGATGTGCATCTCTAACGTCGATCAGTTGTAGAATTTTGGAACACGTACTATGTTCGAGTATAATGTCTTTTTTGGAGACTAGAAATCTACTCTGTAGGAATCAGCATGGGTTTCGAAAAAGACTATCGTGTGAAACCCAGCTCGCGCTATTCGCCCACGAGACTCAGAGGGCCTTAGACACGGGTTCACAGGTAGATGCCGTGTTTCTTGACTTCCGCAAGGCGTTTGACACAGTTCCCCACAGTCGTTTAATGAACAAAGTAAGAGCATACGGACTATCAGATCAATTGTGTGATTGGATTGAGGAGTTCCTAGATAACAGAACGCAGCATGTCATTCTCAATGGAGAAAAGTCTTCCGAAGTAAGAGTGATTTCAGGTGTGCCGCAGGGGAGTGTCATAGGACCGTTGCTATTCACAATATTCATAAATGACCTGGTGGATGACATCGGAAAGTCTATGAGGCTTTTTGCAGATGATGTTGTGGTGTATCGAGAGGTTGCAACTATGGAAAATTGTACTGATATGCAGGAGGATCTGCAGCGAATTGACGCATGGTGCACGGAATGGCAATTGAATCTCAATGTAGACAAGTGTAAAGTGATGCGAATACATAGAGAGATAGGTCCCTTATCATTTAGCTACAAAATAGCAGGTCAGCAACTGGAAGCAGTTAATTCCATAAATTATCTGGGAGTACGCATTAGGAGTGATTTAAAATGGAATGATCATATAAAGTTGATCATCGGTAAAGCAGATGCCAGACTGAGATTCATTGGAAGAATCCTAAGGAAATGCAATCCGACAACAAAGGAAGTAGGTTACAGTACGCTTGTTCGCCCACTGCTTGAATACTGCTCAGCAGTGTGGGATCCGCACCAGATAGGGTTGATTGAAGAGATAGAGAAGATCCAACGGAGAGCAGCGCGCTTCGTTGCAGGATCATTTAGTAATCGCGAAAGCGTTACGGAGATGATAGATAAACTCCAGTGGAAGACTCTGCAGGAGAGAAGCTTCGTAGCTCGGTACGGGCTTTTGTTGAAGTTTCGAGAAATTTCCTTCACCGAAGAGTCAAGCAGTGTATTGCTCCCTCCTACGTATATCTCGCGAAGAGACCATGAGGATAAAATCAGAGAGATTAGAGCCCACACAGAAGCATACCGACAATCCTTCTTACCACGTACAATACGAGACTGGAATAGAAGGGAGAACCGATAGAGGTACTCAGGGTACCCTCCGCCACACACCGTCTGTTGGCTTGCGGAGTACGGATGTAGATGTAGATACTGACACGTTCCATGACCTTGAAGATTTGCTCCTCAATTTGGGCCTACGGAACTTGACATGCGCAAAAAAAAGAGGGTAACAGAAGATATATTGATTTTAATTTGCGAAAGGAGAAAATACAAAAATGCAGTAAATTAAGCCGGCAAAAAGAAATGCAAACGTCTCAAAAATGAGATCGACAGGAAGTGCAAAATGGCTAAGCAGGGATATCTAGAGGACAAACGTAAGGATGTAGAGGCGCATACCACTAGGGGCAAGATAGTTACTGCCTACAGGAAAATTAAAGAGACATTTAGAGAAAAGAGATTCACTTGTATGCATATCAAGAACTCAAATGGAAACCCTGTTATCAGCAAAGAAGGGAATGCAGAATGGTGGAAGGTGGATATAGAGGATCTGTACAAGGGCAATGTACTTGAGGACAATATAATGGAAATGGAAGAGGATGTAGATGAAGATGAAATGGGAGATGACGTACTGCGTGAAGAGTTTGACAGAGCACTGAAAGACCTTAGTCGAAACAAGGTTCCGGGAGTAGGCAACATTCCATTAGAACTACTGACAGCCTTGGGAGACCCAGCTCTGCCAGAACGTTACCGTCTGACGAGCAAGATGCATGAGACAGCCGAAATACCGTCAGACTTCAAGAAGAATGAAATAATTCCAATTTCAGAGAAAGCAGGTGTTGACAGATGTGAAAATTACCGAACTATCAGTTTAGTAAGTCACAGCTGCAAAATACTAATGCCATTTCTTTAGAGACGAATGGAAAAAAAATGGTAGAAGCCGACCTCAGGGAATTTCAGTTTGGATTCCGTAGAAATACTATAACATGTGAGGCAATACTGACCCTACGACTTACCTTATAAAGTAGATTAAGGAAAGGAAAACCTACGTTTCTAGCATTTGTAGACTTAGAGAAATCTTTTGACAATGTTGACTGGAATACTCTCTTTCAAATTCAGAAGGTGGCAGGGGTAAAATACAGGGAGCGAAAGGCAATTTACAATTTGTACAGAAAGCAGATGGCAGTTATAAGAGTCGAAGGATATGAAAGGGAAGCAGTGGTTGGGAAGGGAATGAGACAAAAAAAATGGCTCTGAGCACTATGGGACTCAACTGCTGTGGCCATCAGTCCCCTAGAACTTAGAACTACTTAAACCTAACTAACCTAAGGACATCACACGCATCCATGCCCGAGGCAGGATTCGAACCTGCGACCGTAGCAGTCTCACAGTTCCGGACTGCACGCCTAGAACCGCGAGACCACCGCGGCCGGCGGGAATGAGACAGGGTTGTAGACTATCCCCAATGTTATTCAATCTGTTTATTGAGCAAGCAGTAAAGGAAATAAATGAAAAATTCTGAGTAGAAATTAAAATCCATGGATAAGAAACTAAAACCTTGAGGTTTGCCGATGACGTTCTAATTCAGAGACAGCAAAGAACCTAGAAGAGTAGCTGAACAGAATGGAGTGTCCTGAAAGGATGATATAAGATCAGCATCAATAAAAGCAAAACGAGGATAATGGAATGTAGTCGAATTAAGGTGGGTGATTCTGAGGGAATTAGATTTGGAAATGAGACATTTAAAGTAGTAAAGGAGTTTTGCTATTTAGGGAGCAAAATAACTGATGACGGTCGAAGTAAAGAGAATATAAAATGTAGACTGTCAATGGTAAGGAAAGTGTTTCTAAAGAAGAAAAATTTGTTAACATCGAGTATAGCTTTAGGTATCAGGAAGTCTTTTCTCAGAGTATTTGTATGGAGTGTAGCCGCGTATTGAAGTGAATAATGAACAATAAATAGTTTGGACAAGAAGAGAATAGAAGCTTTCGAAATGTGGTGCTACAGAAGAATGCTGAAGATTAGATGGGTAGATCACGTAACTAATGTGGAGGTATTGAATAGGATATGGGAGAAGAGAACTTTGTGGCACAACTTGACTAGAAGAAGGGGTCGGTTGGTAGGACACGTTCTTAGGCATCAAGGGATCACCAGTTTAATATTGGAGGGCAGCGTGGAGGATACAAATCGAGGACGGAGACCAGGAGATGAATACACTAAGCAGATTCACAAGGATGTAGGTTGCAGTGGGTACTGGGAGATGAAGCTTCCACACGATACAGTAGCATGGAGAGCTGCATCAAACCAGTCTCTGGACTGAAGACCACAACAACAACAACATTAAGGTATTTGTCTGGTGTGTAACCTCCAACAGAAGTGGGACAGACAAGAGGGTAAGATTATATTACATGTACTTTCCATTGAAATTAATCCATAATGGGGAGATACTCAATGGGAAAATGATATGCTAATTTACTTTCCACAGATCGCCAGTGGACTGATCATGAACGAGGAATGAAAATTTAGTCACACTTCTGATTGTACTCGTATTATTTGACCCCCCCCCTCTCTCTCTCTCTCTCTCTCTCTCTCTCTCTCTCTCTCTCTCTCTCACACACACACACACACACACACACACACACACACACACACACACACACACACACAATTACCCACTCTCAATCGCGCGCGCTAGTTCTACTAAAAAATTCAATTCATTAATGGTGTCTGAAGAGATCGTTAGCAAGAAATCCTTTAGGCCCCTCGTAAACTGAAATCTGTCAGTAGTAAAGCTTTTTATGGCTGCCGGCAAGTTATTGAAAACATCGTTCTCTTTAATGATGGAGACTTTCTTCCACCAAAGTAATTAACTTACCAATTTTTGTGGAGATTATTCACGTTTCTAGTAATGACTTCATGAAATGAGAAGTTGATTTGGAAATATTCATTTGTTTTTAACACAATTTTCACGGGGAGAACGTATCTTCTATCTCCACCATGTTAAACTGATCTATTTATATGATCCTTATCCTAAGTTGTGTTATATTAACTTTAAAACACAAAACATTTTTACATGCATTTTCACTATTTTCCAACAAGCTGAAAATTTTTCATGAATAATATATTAATAGTGAAATTTTTAGAAAAATTTTGAAAGACAGGTTTTGCGGGCACATTTAAAAATGAAAAGACGATAGTGTTCTTTATAATACAACTTCTCCATGGTTTTTAATTCCTACTCCGAAGTTTTCTTTTGTTTCCTTTACTGCTTGCTCAGCAAACAGATTGAATAACATCGGGGATAGGCTACAACCCTGTCTCACTCTCTTCCCAACCACTGCTTCCCTTTCATATCCCTCGACTCTTCATGCCCTCGAGTAAGAAAACTGACCGTTAGATTTCCATGGTTCTTGGATAAATGGTTTGAGAGGAAAGGTACAGTTAGTTAGAAAAGTTACGGAAAATTTAAAGTTGTATTGCACTTAACGTCGTACATGCACTCATTTAAATTCATAGTTTCTTTCACTTTCCAATAGTACGCATGCTGTACATAAACATAAAATTTGTTTCATGATATTTACTTTTTTAATTTTTTGCAAGTCTTCTAGAACTTCTCTCGAAAACTTTGTGCGTATATCTTGGCATTTGTTTTGTTCAGAAACGTTATTACTGTAGAAAACAACTGACTACGAGAGAAGAAAAAATGTATTCAATATGTGAAAGCTCAAAGCTACGGGTAAAATGTCCCTAGGCTTATCATCTCAAAGAAGAGCTGGCACAGAGAAACAAGTGGGCATGTCTTACATAGAAAGCTGCCATTTAAACCGACATTTAGGACCTTCAAATAAGGATTTGGACTAAAATACTTTCATATTCGCACTAAGTGTAAATCAAACTGGTACAATCACCAATAAACAAAATTATTTTCATTGTTTTCGGGGATCCTTTTGCCTTTCGGAATAAATATATTGCGAATCAGTAGTTAACATGCCTGGTTCCCCAAAGAGGAGACGATTCGAAACTTCCGAAATGTGGTGATGTAGAAGAATGCTAAAAAAGTTTTGATCGAATAGCTGATGGGGAGATACGAAATCAGATTAGGGAGCAGAGAAATTAATGGCACAAATTGACAAAAAGAAGCGATCGTGGGTAAATGTCATATTTCGATTCCACCCATCCGCTGTGACCCACGACGTTCTGCATTACTTTGATTAGTTTGCATTTCGAAGGATACCAGCGGCCTTATTAAATGTTAACTGTGATTGCCTTCGTTTCTAGATCAATTTATAATGTTCGTTAACTATGATTTTTTTCGGAATCGTGATGAACGCTGGGTGGAACCACAGAACACAGCTTAAATTGTCGTTGAAGAAACGAGTAGTGATTGTATTTTTATTTTCTTATCCGACACGTTGCGGTATCCAAGGTATAATGGGGTACACAGTTGAAAACTTTGATTAAATGTACAAAATTGATAAATAAGAGAGTTACAAATTTTTATATGAACACATTATGATGTATTAATCACAAAAATACAAGAACATTGCCATAAAATAAAACAACAATATTTTCTCACTCAAAAACAGAAATTTATATCATTTGCACGCGGCAGAATGGGGTGGTAAATACAAGTGATTACAAAAACGTATAAAATTATCGGAAATGCAGAAAATATTGGCTTGCTCGGTATATTTTTTAGTTTAAAGTGAGTATTAATGTCAAACTACAGTTTTCATGTATCGTATCCTTTTCTTGAGGCTGTTTACAAAATTCACACACGGGGAGACACTCATCATCTTCGCTATCTATTCCTGCACAAGAATCGTGTGTCCATTTTTTGCACGTGGAACAAGCGACCCAACCTTCAACTGATTTTGAATATAACCCACCACAATATACACACTGACAGTCAGAACTTACCTCATAATCACTCTCGTTAGTATAGTATTATTTCTCCTTTTTTCCATTTATCTTCAGGCTCTTTCTCTCGTTTTTGAGTTCTTAATTTTATTCTCTTTCGCAAAAAGTTTTCTTTTTGCTCTTTCTTCTTTGTCAAAGTTCTTCTTCTGTTTCTCCCATTAATGTCTTTTAACTCTTTTTTTTTGTACGGCGAATCAGTTAAAACAACGTTGTTCCCCCTTTTCAGTCTCGCTCTTTTCTTGCTTTCGTTAACTTTTGACAAGAAAATCAGAATCTCAGGTGAAATATGAATTGAGGAGGTTGTGTTGTCAGTTGTCATCCAAGAGCACCCAAGATTAGAACAATTAGCCCCAATAACTTTGTTATTCTTAGGCGTCAGTTCATTGTAACAATTCGCTGAAACCTCGTCCCCTTGATTATCCAGCCAGTTTGAGTCGTCTTTTTCAGCTGGTGTGCTAGGTGAAGGCAATTCCAATTGTTCAGATGTAATAACCTCTTTATCTGACGGCCTATGACGTCCGCTGTCAGTTGTGTCTGCCGGGAGGAAGTGTGCGTCGTGAATATGGATGGGTCCGTGGGCCATATTGCAGTAGCTTCGAAACCTTTAATAGCGGTTTTCATTGTTGCGCTTTAGACGAAAGCTGAACCAAAAAGCGTTGAAATTTGAAAGGTAGTTACGACTTTTCCTGCGTGGCTCCGCAGCCATTTTCGAAGTTAATCACTATAACGAGGATTTATAAAACAAACATCAAGCGGCTGAAGTCTGTGAGAGCAATGTGGTGGTGAAGAAACGCCACTCTCCTTCGCGTAGTCCATAACGTCAGTGTTCGTGGTATGAGCTGAGTGGCCATCTGATATAAGGAGAACTGGGACGTGCTTTGATGCCTTAGAAAATACCACATATTGTGAAAACCATACAAAGAATGACTCTGTGGCCATCCATGCGGTGCTGTGGACCTTAGCGCAACCTCCTGCTGCCAGTCCTAACTCAAATTCTTTCTGCTTCTTCTTTCGTGGAAAAATAATCGTAGGAGGAATGTCAGCTCCGCTTGCTGACGTACTAATGAGAATGGTTGCAGTTTCGCCCGTTTCTGCAGATGTTAACGATCACACTGGACGGTTCCCTTTGCAAGCTGAGATGTTCGATTGGTTTTTAGGATTAACCGACACGCCTGTTTCATCACAATTAGTTATTTGAGAAGTCATTAGTTTGTGATTGTCACATTTGTTAGCAACGAAAAAAACCTATCGACAGCTACTTTATTAAAATCCTTGATTCTTGTACCAGATGTTGCTTCGGGCTTGAGAACAAACCCTCATTTGCTTCTTCATTGTTTCATGATGTAATAAAGATTTCGATTTGTTTTGCTCGAAATTTTCGAAAAGGTATCTACGAAACATGCAAAAATTGAAATGGCAAAACTGTGCACCTGCCGAAATACAAGTACGTATACTCATTTGAAAAAATGTTCCTAAACTGCTTCTGATACGCTAGAGGTTACCGCACAGTAAACAGCAATTGTAGTTGACCGTTTACCAGCACCGTATAAAGTACGGCCAATTAAATATTTTTGTAGGGAGGACACATCATCTCATCCTGAATGGAGAGTTCATCTATACGTGTAAAAGTAACCACTTGTGCCAGAGGGAAGTGTGTTGGGAGCCTTACTGTTCATGTTGTATATTAACATTACAGATAATATAAGTAAGCTCACATATTTCGAAAATGATGCAGATATCGACATTGAGGTAAAAATGTTCGTGTGAAGCGATATGCACATACAGGGGAAATGAAAAATGTGACCACCTATACTTGCATCTACATGGATACTCTGCAAATCACATTTAAGTGCCTGGCAGATTGTTCATCGAACCACCTTCAGAAGTCTCTATTATTCCAATCTCGCACAGCACACGGAAAGAATGATCACTTGTGTCTTTCCATACGAGCTCTGACTTCCCTTATTTTATCGTTATCGATTCTCCCTACGTAGGTCGTTGTCAACAAAATATTTTCGCATTCTTATGAAAAAGTTGGTGATTGGGATTTCGTGAGAAGATTCCGTCGCAACGAAAAACGCTTTCCTTTTAATGATGTCCAGCCCAAATCCTGTATCATTTGTGTGACACACTCTCTCATATTTCGCGATAATAGAAAACGTGCTGCCTTTCTTTGGACTTTTTCGATCTACTCCGTCAGTCCTATCTTGTAAGGATCCCACATCTTCCAGCAGTATTATAAAAGAGGACGGACAAGCGTAGTGTAGGCAGTCTCCTTTGTAGGTCTGTTACGTTTTATAAGTGTCGTGCAAATAAAACGCAGTCTTTGGTTAGCCTTAACCGCAACATTTTCTATGTGTTCTTTCCAATTTAAGTTGTTCGTTATTGTATAATAATAATGGCGTGTGACGAGGGCCTCCCATCGGGTAGACCGATCGCCTGGTGCAAGTCTTTCGATTTGACGCCACTTCGGCGACTTGCGCGTCGATGGGGATGAAATGATGATTAGTACAACACAACACCCAGTCCCTGAGCGGAGAAAATCTGCGACCCAGCCGGGAATCTAACCCGGTCTTTTAGGATTGACAGTCTGTCGTGCTGACCACTCAGCTACCGCGGGCGGACGTTAGTTATTGTAACACCTAGTTAGTTAGTTGACTTTACGGCTTTTAGATTAGACTGCAACTTCTCTGATAGTGATTCGTCCATTCTGCTTCACCAGCAATATTGCGGGATCAGTAATGACCTGATTTGCGGATATTTCGGGCGTACCTTAACTGGCTTCTGTCTTCATTGATTAGCGGCTACCACTCCTTTAGCCCTGCAGTACCCATTACTTTGTCCACAAACACACGATGGTTTCAACTTGAGAATCGCCAAGCTTGGAGCCAAATGTGATGTAAAGACGTCATTTTGCTCAGAATACTAAATCCAACGTGTACGACTTGCAAGTGTTCCGAAGTAGTGGAGAAAATCAGGTATGTGTGCTAAATATGCCTGAAAACATGAACGCATGCGGGCCCTGACACCATTGTTGATTTCAACAATTAAAAAAGGTCGGATATGTTTTGAACAGCTCATGTATATAAGCCATCGCCAGTGATGTCGAAAGAGCAAGATAACCCTAACTACGCCAGTTGATTAGGTAGTTCGAATGGAGCGGTCCATTGTCTGACGTATCTCCATAACAGCTCCGAACCGAATACCCCAAAGTTCGACGAATGGTTCAAATGGCTCTGAGCACTATGGGTCTTAACATCTATGGTCATCAGTCCCCTAGAACTTAGAACTACTTAAACCTAACTAACCTAAGGACATCACACAACACCCAGCCATCACGAGGCAGACAAAATCCCTGACCCCGCCGTGAATCGAACCCGGGAACCCAGACGCGGAAAGCGAGAACGCTACCTTCACGTCAGGAATCAAGCTGAGCTCAGTAGGGCGCAAGTCCGGGGCTGTCTCAGGCCGATACTGATCTTCGGCCTGACGTGGCTGCTTGTCCTGTTCCAGGGGTTGCCCCTCAGTCTGCAAGATCCGAGCAGTCGCAGAGGGTGGTCTTACTGGTAGTTGGGAGCTCCAACGTCAGGCGCGTAATGGGGCCCCTTAGGGATATGGCAGCAAGAGAGGGGAAGAAAACCATTGTGCAATCCGTGTGCATACCGGGGTGAGTCATTCCAGATGTGGAAAGGGTCCTTCTGGATGCCATGAAGGGTACAGGTTGCACCCATTTGCAGGTGGTCGCTCATGTCGGCACCAATGATGTGTGTCGCTATGGATCGGAGGAAACCCTCCCTGGCTATCTGATTTGGTGAAGACTGCCAGTCTCGCTAGCCGGATGAAAGCTTAGCTCACCGCTCACCATCTGCAGCATCGTCGACAGGACTGACTGCGGACCTTTGGTAAAGAGCTGAGTAAAGGGTCTGAATCAGAGGCTGAGATTGTTCTGCGACCGTGTGGGCTGCAGATTCCTCGACTTGAGCCATAGGGTGGTGGGGTTTCGGGTTCCGCTGGATAGGTCAGGAGTCCACTACACGCAACAAGCGGCTACAAGGGTAGCAGGGATTGTGTGGCGTGGGCTGGGCGGTTTTTTAGGTTAGATGGCATTGGGCAAGTACAGAAAGGGCGGCAGCTTCAATGAGTTCGGGGCAAAGCAGGACATGCGGGGACCAAGCAGCAATCGGTATTGTAATGGTAAACTGTCGAAGCTGCGTTGGTAAAGTACCGGAACTTCAAGCGCTGATAGAAAGTACCGAAGCTGAGATCGTTATAGGTATAGAAAGCTGGCTGAAACCAGAGAGGAATTCTGCCGAAATTTTTACAAAGGTACAGACAGGTAGAAAGGATAGATTGCATGCAACCGGTGGTGGAGAGTTAGTCGCTGTTAGTAGAAGTTTATCCTGTAGTGAAGTAGAAGTGGATAGTTCCTGTGAATTATTATGGGTGGAGGTTACACGCAACAGCCGAGATAGGTTAATAATTGGCTCCTTTTACCGACCTCCCGACCCAGCAGCATTAGTGGCAGAACAACTGAGAGAAAATTTGGAATACATTTCACATCAATTTTCTCAGCATGTTATAGTCTTAGGTAGAGATTACAATTTACCAGATACAGACTGGGACACTCAGATGTTTAGGATGTTTCGTAGGGACAGAGCGTCGAGTGACATTATACTGAGTGCGCTATCCGAAAATTACCTCAGGCAATTAAACAGAGAACCGACTCGTGGAGATAACATTTTGGACCTACTGATAACAAACAGACCCGAACTTTTCGACTCTGTATGTGCAGAACAGGGATTAGTGATCATAAGGCTGTTGCAACATCCCTGAATATGGAAGTTAATAGGAATATAAAAAGAGGGAGGAAGGCTTACGTGTTTAGCAAGGGTAATAGAAGGCAGATTTCAGTCTACCTAACAGATCAAAACGAAAATTTCTGTTCTGACACTGACAATGTTGAGTATTTATGGAAAAAGTTCAAGGCAATCGTAAAATGCGTTTTAGACAGGTACGTGTAGAGTAAAACTGTGAGGGACGGGATAAACCCACCGTGGTTCAACAACAAAGTTAGGAAAATACTGCGAAAGCAAAGACAGCTTCACTCCAAGTATAAACGCAGCCAAAACCTCTCAGACAAACAGAAGCTAAACGATGTCAAAGTTAGAGTAAGGAGGGCTATGCGTGAAGCGTTCAGTGAATTCGAAAGTAAAATTCTATGTACCGACTTGACAGAATATCCTAGAAAGTTCTGGTCTCACGTTAAATCAGTAAGTGGTTCGAAACAGCATATCCAGACACTCCGGGGTGGTGATGGCATTGAAACAGAGGATGACACGCGTAAAGCTGAAATACTAAACACCTTTTTCCAAAGATGTTTCATAGAAGAAGACCGCACTGCAGTTCCTTCTCTAAATCCTAGCACAAACTAGAAAATGGCTGACATCGAAATAAGTGTCCAAGGAGTAGAAAAGCAACTGGAATCACTCAACAGAGGAAAGTCCACTGGACCTGACGGGGTACCAATTCGATTCTACACAGTACGCGAAAGAACTTGCGCTCCCTTCTAACAGCCGTGTACCGCAAGTCTCTAGGGGAACGGAAGGCTCCAAATGATTGGAATAGAGCACAGGTAGTCCCAGTCTTCAAGAAGGGTCGTCGAGCAGATGCGCAAAACTATAGACCTATACCTCTGACGTTGATCTGTTGTAGAATTTTAGAACAGGTTTTTTGCTCGAGTATCATGTAGTTTTTGGAAACCCAGAATCTACTCTGTAGGAATCAACATGGATTCCGGAAACATCCATCGTGTGAGACCCAACTCACTTTATTTGTTCATGAGACCCAGAAAATATTAGATACAGGCTCCCAGGTAGATGCTATTTTTCTCGACTTCCGGAAGGCGTTAGATTCAGTTCCGCACTGTCGCCTGATAAGTAAAGTAAGAGCCCACGGAATATCAGACCAGCTCTGTGGCTGGATTGAAGAGTTTTAACAAACAGAACACAGCATGTTGTTATCACTGGAGAGACGTCTACAGACGTTAAAATAATCTCTGGCGTGCCACAGGGGAGTGTTATGGGACCATTACTTTTCACAATATATATAAATGAGGTAGTAGATAGTGTCGGAAGTTCCATGCGGTTTTTCGCGGATGATTCTGTAGCATACACAGAAGTTGCAGCATTAGAAAATTGTAGCGAAATGCCGGAAGATCTGCAGCGGATAGGCCCTTGGTGCAGGGAGTGGCAACTGACCCTTAACATAGACAAATGTAATGTATTGCGAATACATAGAAAGAAGGATCCTTTATTGTATGATTATATGATAGCGGATCAAACATTGGTAGCAGATACTTCTGTAAAATATCTCGGAGTATGCGTGCGGAACGATTTGAAATGGAATGATCATATAAAATTAACTGTTGGTAAGGCGCGTACCAGGTTGAGATCCATTGGGAGAGTCCTTAGAAACTGTAGTTCATCAACAAAGGAGGTGGCTTACAAAACACTCGTTCGACCTATACTTGAGTATTGCTCATCAGTGTGGGATCCGTACCAGATCGGGTTTGCGGAGGAGATAGAGAAGATCCAAAGAAGAGCGGCGCGTTTTGTCACAGGGTTATTTGGTAACCGTGATAGCGTTACGGAGATGTTTGACAAACTCAAGTGCCAGACTCTGCAAGAGAGCCGCTCTACATCGCGGTGTAGCTTGCTCGCCAGATTTCGAGAGGGTGCGTTTCTGGATGAGGTATCGAATATATTGCTTCCCCCTACTTATACCTCTCGAGGAGATCACGAATGTAAAATTAGAGAGATTAGAGAGCGCACGGAGGCTTTCAGACAGTCTTTCCTCCCGCGAACCATACGCGACTGGAACAGGAAAGGGAGGTAATGACAGTGGCACGTAAAGTGCCCTCCGCCACACACCGTTGGGTGGCTTGCGTAGTATAAATGTAGATGTAGATGAGTGTGGTGCGTGATGCGGCGCTCCCCATCCCCATATACCGATCAAATCAGTCACGACTTGAACTGAGCGTGCCCGAACATTGTCCTACAAAATGATGGCCGCCTCCTGCAGAAACCGACGCCGCTTCTTTCTCTCAGTTGCTTTTCTACTTTGTAACACAGTCTGTTTCGTTTTAGAGTCCAAACCGCTTAACAGATATTGTTCCATGGAGACAGTTTGAACCCTGAGAAAGAACATAGCCCACTTTAAAAAGCAAGAAATATTTATTTTTTTTGCATCAGTGAACGTAAACTACATTAAAACTTACTATTTTGGTTGTATAACTTAAGAATTCTATAATGTATAAGTACTTCAGTAGTCGCCGTGCGGGATAGTCTCTCAAACGAAATTGCTCCCACGTCCGAGGCCTTTCAATATCACGTCTTCCATTCCGCTTGTAGTTCAGAATATTTTGGGGAAGTCTGGGACGTAGCATTCTCACCAGTCTTCACGATATTTTTGTATTTTTTAGTTTCTGTTGAAAATACTTAACTTTTCTCTAGTATCTTCATTCCTAATCATTTCTTGTTGTGCATCTCTTCGAATTTCTTAGGAACCTCATCTCTGCCGTGTGATTTTTTTTTTTGCCTTTTTTTTAACCATGTTTTCGCTTTCATAGCATAATACAGGAACCGCGACCACGTTATAGAATTTCGGGACAATCTTTTTGTACTTTATTGCCCAATATTCAGATAATAGTGTCACAGACAGCTTAGAATTTGTGTAATTTATTTTAAGTATCAGAGTAAAAATCAGATCTTACAGCGTAGCCTAAGTGAAATATTAAGAGACCAGTTCTAATGCAGGATTATCCAAAACTAGTTTTAAACTGACTGAGTATTTTCCTCGGAGTGCACTTATTTTCGTTTTATTACTAGAAATTTTAAAGTTGTATTCATTGCATGTTTCGTTCAGGTGGTATATAGATCTTTGGAGGTCATTTCGTGATCGTGAATCATGTCATATACAAGCAGAAGCAGAATCAGGTATTTCTCATTCGTTATCCCAATTCCTTTGTCTTGTCGTAGTTCCTTCTTTCATTTATGAAGAACGAAGTCAATGTAAATACTAAAAATGCTGACTTAATCTGCTCATTTAAATGTATACCGAACGAGCTGCCGCAGTGGTTAGTACATGGTATGATGATGGTGATGATGTTTGGTTTGTGGGGCGCTCAACTGCACGTTTATCAGCGCCTGTACAAAACCACAGTCCAGTTTCGCCACCTTCACGAATGATGATGAAATGATGGCACCACAGAGACCTACTTCCCGGGCGGAGAAAGCAACCCAGCCGTGAATCGAACCCGGAATCCCATCACCAGCAACGCTAGCTTCTACACGACGAGCTGTCAACTAGTACACTAGACTCGCATTCGGGAGAATGACGTTTAAATCCGCATCCGGCCATCTTGATACGTTTTCCGTAACTTTCCTGAATCGCTCCACGCAAATGCTGGGATGGTTCCTTTGAAAGGGAACGGCGGACTTCTTTTACCCTTCCCTGACGCAGTGCCAACTCCTGCTCCGTCTCTAATGACCTCGACATTGATAGCACATTAAATGCAATCCTCCTTCCGTCCTTCATTTAAAGGCATAGGTTTACGCAATAAGTCGGGCGTTAAAAGTTAAAAACTGCGTACTCGTCTAAGGCAGCATAATTTCATGGCGCGCAAATTATCGAGACTATATTCACCGAGCATTTGTGAAAGGCAGCACGTGGCGACTTCCAACAAACTTCACACATAATTTCGAAACTTGGTGAAACTTTTTTTCTCTCTGACATCCCTGACAGAATGATGAAAGGAAAAAGACTTTTATCACTTCTACATTTTCGCTGTTCGTGCAGTAAGGTGTCAGCATCAGGCTTGATGTTTCACTTTATTACTTCTTTACTACTCACTTTATTCGCAACACATTTGTCAGACAGTATCCACATACGTCGCCGAATGCACCTGAAAATTATAGAATTGTACAACACCTAGTTCAGTACATAAATATTGAGACGTTTTCGAAAAACTAGCTTCTCTTACAACAGAGCGTCTTCAACTGCAAAGGGTTATGTTTCTTCAGGTCAAGTTTTTAACACATTAACTGATACGGAAAGTGAACGAACTTCTGAAGGTGGTTTACATATGGGACTTTCCGTTTTCAGACAGCAATTTGGAGAGGAGAAGGGGGCGGTGGTTACGCGGTCTATTTGGAACTTCAGTGTTTCCGCAAATGATGCTGTTGCCTGTAATAAAGTTCTGTTTGAAAGAAGCCACGCCCTCATAAGATTTCAGTGTAATGCAAAGCATGACAACTTAGTTTAAATGTTCCCGAAATGTAAAATTGTTCGGTTCACAAAACGATATAACCTTATCCTACGAGTATAGTGCAGCGAGTCAAATTCGCTATCGCTCAACCCACATGAATACCTGGGTGTAAAAATTTCTAGACATTTGAAATGGAACCGTCACATAGTCGCAGTCTTAGGGAAATACGGTGGATGGCTGCAATTCGTTGGTAGAATTCTAGGAAAATACAATCAGTGTACAAAAGAAATTGCTTACAAATCACGCTTGCGACCCATCCCCCAATATTGCTCGAGATTCTTGGATCCTAATCAGATACAACTGCCAGGCGATACTGAATGTATACAGAGAAGGGCGGCACGAATGGTCACAGGTTTTTTGACCCGTTGGAAAATGTCACACAGTTTCTGATCAAATTGAACAGGCAGGCGCTTGGAAACAAACGTAAAATATCCAGAGAAAGTCTACTTGGAATATTTCCGGAGGAATCCTTAACTGTTGAATATAGGCGAATGGTAGTCAATGGAGGTAATGACTGCGAATGCTCGTTCGATTTGCGTTCTCTTCCGTAGGCTGCGATGCAAACTAATCCTGGTAATATTCCCGGTGTGAGATGTAGTTGGCAGCTCTGTAAATGCTGACCGGTGAGTCGCTTAAAGCCCAGGTGAAATTAATCTCGGAGGGACACATCACGCTCTCAACCGATGAAGCATATCCCCTAAGGATCGCCCAGTGCCTGTGACTAGTGCATTGAATGTAAATACGGAAAACTGCAAAAACTCACTTTTTGAAGTATTTGTAATTCCATTAACTAGTTTTGTAACCTTTACAGACTCATCTTCAAATGTGGCACACAGAATTTCCGTCTCTCTGACGTGGAGACAGAGCGACAGTTACATGGCGACATGTGCCGGAAAACCAGTTATTCCACTTACTGACTAACGGACAGTTCATGGTAGACACAGACTATCCCGTGGAAGAGTAAAGTATCTCGAGGAGACCTAATTAGAAAGTTTCTAGAACTGACGTTACATGATGAAAGTAGGAATGGAATATACTGAAACCGCCTACGTATTGTAACTGTAGGAAGCGTGAAGACCAGAAGAGAGAAAGCACAGCACGCACAGAGGCTTTTAAGCAGCCACAGATCGCACGCTCCATACGTCAGTGGAGTGGGAATAAGTCCTAATAACTGGTATACTGGCAAGTTCCATCTGTCACGCAATTCACGGTCGTTTATAGACTACAAATTATAAGCTGCCTATGTTTTGTTTAAATTTGGATTACAAGAAAATGGGCGTTTTGCAAAATGTCCTACATAAGTCTCCTCTTCACCACCACCACCACCATGAGTGTTCTGCCCTAAGGCAGGTCTTCACATGTAGCTCTCCATGCAGTCCCATCATTTGTTACCCTCTTGTTTTCTCACAATTATTTTCTGTTCTTACGCTGTCCGCCACCTGGTATGTTCAGCGTCTTCTTCTTCTTCTTCTTCTTCTTCTTCTTCTTCTTGTATTCACCATTTCCTCCATACCATCAATAAACAATCTCTTCTCATTCAGTGTCCACGCCAATTGTATTTGCTCATCCTGCTACGTTTAAAATTTCTCTCTGTTCTCCCACTCAACACTACCTCATTTCTCACTGTGCCTGCCTATTTTATCCCCTATCAATGGACCCACATAAAAGCCTCCTGTTATGAAGCGTCTCATTGGCAATCGCTATACGTATTTTCACCTCCTTATTACTTCCAATGTCGTCCATAATAGCACTTCGCAGTTATCTAAAAACACTAAATTGTTGTGTATCGTCCTGCCTAACATTATAGTTGTTCTTGCTTTTCTTGCACCTATCACCGGACATTTTGCGTTTTTCTTATTATTACTCATTCCAATTTACTCACGTCTCTTGTTGAATTCTTTTAACATGTCATTCCTACTTCTTTCGCTCTCTGCCAATAACACCACATGATCCGCGAGTTTAATACATTCTGCTCTCCTAACAACAACCCGCTCCAGTCTATGTCGTTTCAAACGTTTTTGAATGACATGCTCCAAATATATTTACACACTAAGGAGAATAAACGTATCCCGGAGGACTTACACCAGCGCGATGGAAATCGATACACGTGATGTTCATTCATGCCCAATAGTACCGAACGACCTGAATTGAATTTCGCCTGATTCACATGCAACGCACATAACGCAACTGTCTAGCAGGTCTCCTTATCGCTCCTTGGTACAGTCGTTTGACTATTGAAAGTGGTTCCAACAAGTCACCACGAGAAAAAACTGTTCTGTATCGCAATAACTCAAGATGCAAAGTAATACCACGATACTACAAATATCACGGAACACCTTATCACAGATAAGACTGCCCTTAAGGCTTGTAGCTCACATTTATTACAATAGACATTTTACCACTCTCATTATTACGTCAGATAGGTAATGCACGTAGTAAATTCGTCGTATTCATGATTTACTCTTCAAAGTAACATACCGTACTTATTATTTAACACAAAATCAGATTAAAAATTAAAGGTATTCACGAGCAGCTAATTGAGAATATTTATGAACTTCAAATGACACGACGAACCGTCTCGTTCTGCATATGGATGCAAACTCAGTTCATGCAGACTAAGCAATGATTTCGTGCCTGACGGATACTAACTTGTCACTCCTGATTAGGCATACAGAGAGTGATATACCTCGATTTTAGACAGAGCCAGTTTGCAAATTTCAACTTTGAATTACATATCGCAAGTATTTTTGCCGGACGCGAATTCCTACCCAGCACCTATTGTCCCTGTTAACGAACGACGAGAGATGTTGAATCTTGGTTCTTAACAAGTAACTTACTTGAATTGCCGTGAGGTAAGGCATTGTATTGGGCAGGGATTCGAACTCAGAACTTAATCGGATAGATATCGACGCACAATCACTGTGACATTTCGGATTTTCTCGGCAGTAGCTAGATGTTTTAACTGAAATGACGAGACGAAACATAATTTTTTTTCCTTCCCAAGACTCCAACCCGGCATCTGTCGCTGTTATATTCTAGAGAAAAAGAACGTTAAATATGGGTTTGTTGCACCAGCAGCGACATGTGAGCGTGTTTGATCTAGAAATAATATGACGAAGAGTTCAGTGCTCACTGGGAATACAGCTCCACACATCATATCGCTTTTGACTACATACAAAGATACGTCAGCTTCCGAATTTTTGTACAGCTCGGACTAACATCTTGAACTTACAGTGATCTCGCAAATAGTTCTGTGTCTCACTGGGTGTCTAAAACGTCACATACATTAAACATTAAAATAATTATCCACCAGCAGATAGGTGTTCTCATGCTAGAGCTTGATAATACATAATGAAATCTATAGTGCCGGGCCAGGATTCGAATCCATTCACGCGCAGTATGTGGAGATGTTGAGGAATCTGCAGTTCTGAACAAACAACAAATAGTAGCCGTGCTGTATTCTCACGAAGGGATCAAATTGAGCGTTAAGTACGGACTAAGTTGCATTCCAAGATCAGAACCGATTTTACCGACATACAGAAGCTCAGATAAAATATGGACTAAATGTCCTGTGAGCCTACATAGCATTTGTTTCGTCACTAGAAATAAATAACAAGTATAAGAAAGGTTTCTACGTGTCGCCGCTCCAGTCTAATTGTGATTCATCCTAACGTCTACTTTGTAGAAAAGGAATATCATTTTTCATATTAATTTCAGACCACAATGTCATTATATTTTCTTCACTTGGTGTAGCCAGAAGAGAATGGAATCTCCTTATCTAAAATCATTGACAGAAGTTGGAATCGAACCCAGTCCATAGATATACAAGCATATCATAAGTATGTGGCTCATTTTTCTATCGTAACGCCGTTGAACCACACTGGATGAAAATTCTGACACACAGGCTTCCTGTAGTAATTTGCAGCAGGTTCAGTAAATTCATTTACTTGGTTGACCGAATCACAATGAACTAGCTGCCTCGACTACCCAGTGCATACATTCGACTTTATTTTGTAATCACCGAAATAAAATCACGTACCTGCCACCTACACAGAACAGCCAACAGTCTAGGATGCGCAAATTTAAATAGGAAGTGTTTCTTTCCACTTGAACTACTGTATTGCGCCATCTCTTTGTTGAAAACGTCGTGCAGTGCAAATGTCGCATTTCATAAGTAAAGTTTTGTATTCCTAGAAACCCAAAATTTTCTTGTCAGCGGCGGGAAGAGGAGTTACCTGTTGTGCAGCATTGTAAGTTTTCACCATTGCACTATGAGCCGAAAGTATTTTTTTGCGATTTCGTTATCGATATTTTATCTGACTGCTTGTAGCTCTTTCACAGAAGGGATAAAAACGTTACAGTCAGTGAGACTGGAAGTGCGAACCATAACAGATGCTATTTCTCAGGTCAGCGCATTACCATAGAGCTGGCGTAGAAGTATGTGTCTTAGCTTACTCTTACGAGTTCGATAATGTCTAGCACTCGTAAACCGCTTTTTGAAGGACGAGATTAGTTGCGATTTCCACGTGCAACGACTTTCCTGGGCTGAAAACCGTAAATTTACAATCTTTTGTTACACCTAACGTGGCTAAACAGGGATGGCTAGAGGACAAATGTAAGGATGTAGAAGCTTATCTCACTAGGGGTAAGATAGATACTGCCTACAGGAAAATTAAAGAGACCTTTGGAGAGAAGAGAACCACGTGTATGAATATCAAGAGCTCAGATGGCAGCCCAGTTCTAAGCAAAGAAGGGAAGGCAGAAAGGTGGAAGGAGTATATAGAAGGTTTATACAAGGGCGATGTACTTGAGGACAATATTATGGAAATAGAAGAGGATGTAGATGAAGA
The DNA here is from genome assembly GCF_023897955.1 of Schistocerca gregaria. Taxonomy (NCBI): domain Eukaryota; kingdom Metazoa; phylum Arthropoda; class Insecta; order Orthoptera; family Acrididae; genus Schistocerca; species Schistocerca gregaria. The sequence goes on along the minus strand of NW_026061914.1, from coordinate 1,003,861 downwards.
CGAAATGGGAGATACGATACTGCGTGAAGAGTTTGACAGAGCACTGAAAGACCTGAGTCGAAACAAGGCCCCCGGAGTAGACAACATTCCATTAGAACTACTGACGGCCTTGGGAGAGCCAGTCATGACAAAACTCTACCAGCTGGTGAGCAAGATGTATGAGACAGGCGAAATACCCTCAGACTTCAAGAAGAATATAATAATTCCAATCCCAAAGAAAGCAGGTGCTGACAGATGTGAAAATTACCGAACTATCAGTTTAATAAGCCACGGCTGCAAAATACTAACGCGAATTCTTTACAGACGAATGGAAAAACTGGTAGATGCAGACCTCGGGGAGGATCAGTTTGGATTCCGTCGAAATGTTGGAACACGTGAGGCAATACTGACCTTACGACTTATCTTAGAAGAAAGATTAAGATAAGGCAAACCTACGTTTCTAGCATTTGTAGACTTAGAGAAAGCTTTTGACAATATTGACTGGAATACTCTTTTTCAAATTCTAAAGGTGGCAGGGGTAAAATACAGGGAGCGAAAGGCTATTTATAATTTGTACAGAAACCAGATGGCAGTAATAAGAGTCGAGGGGCATGAAACAGAAGCAGTGGTTGGGAAAGGAGTGAGACAGGGCTGTAGCCTCTCCCCGATGTTATTCAATCTGTATATTGAGCAAGCAGTAAAGGAAACAAAAGAAAAATTTGGAGTAGGTATTAAAATTCATGGAGACGAAGTAAAAACTTTGAGGTTCGCCGATGACATTGTAATTCTGTCAGAGACGGCAAAGGACTTGGAAGAGCAGTTGAACGGACTGGACAGTGTCTTGAAAGGAGGATATAAGATGAACATTAACAAAAGCAAAACGAGGATAATGGAATGTAGTCAAATTAAATCGGGTGATGCTGAGGGAATTAGATTAGGAAATGAGACACTTAAAGTAGTAAAGGAGTTTTGCTATTTAGGAAGTAAAATAACTGATGATGGTCGAAGTAGAGAGGATATAAAATGTAGACTGGCAATGGCAAGGAAAGCGTTTCTGAAGAAGAGAAATTTGTTAACTTCGAATATAGATTTATGTATCAGGAAGTCGTTTCCGAAAGTATTTGTTTGGAGTGTAGCCATGTATGGAAGTGAAACATGGACGATAACTAGTTTGGACAAGAAGAGAATAGAAGCTTTCGAAATGTGGTGCTACAGAAGAATACTGAAGATAAGGTGGATAGATCACGTAACTAATGAGGAGGTATTGAATAGGATTGGGGAGAAGAGAAGTTTGTGGCACAACTTGACTAGAAGAAGGGATCGGTTGGTAGGACATGTTTTGAGGCATCAAGGGATCACAAATTTAGCATTGGAGGGCAGCGTGGAGGGTAAAAATCGTAGAGAGAGACCAAGAGATGAGTACACTAAGCAGATTCAGAAGGATGTAGGTTGCAGAAGGTACTGGGAGATGAAGCAGCTTGCACAGGATAGAGTAGCATGGAGAGCTGCATCAAACCAGTCTCAGGACTGAAGGCAACAACAACAACAACGTGATAATAAATCAGATTATTCAATGGAAATGACAGGTAAAATCAAGTGAACTTTGAGGATAAATTCCGTGCGCACCAGGAAGGAACTCGTCGATCACAGAGTTGCCAAACATACGTTGCCTTGTTGTCAAATCTCAGTTACAGTACCAGCAGAAAGAAGACGAACCGATGTGATCGTACAGCGGGCTGGGAAGTGACCATAGCTGGTGTCTCCAAGTCGCGGCTGCTACGGCCTGGAATACGTAATGCGTCTGATTCGCATTTCTGTAACTAGGTTTAGGGACTGAAGCGTGGTTACTAATAATACTCCGAACTGACTGAAAACTAAGCATCATATATCAGTAACTCTCACAGTTGTTTTTATATTTATTTCGTATTTGTACTAAAAACTAAGAACCTCATTCAGAGACGTTTTCATGCCTCGCCGATAGTCGAACAAATCAAACAAATAAAGAAAAAAAGAATGTGTGTGTGTATGATAGAGAGAGAGAGAGAGAGAGAGAGAGAGAGAGAGAGAGAGAGAAATCAAAAAGAATGAGAGAGAGTAAGAAATTGTTGTAAAGAAATTGAATCATGGTATGTAAAGAAATCTTTCATTAAAATGACACGTTACACATCATTACGAAATATCGTATTCATGATCTATGAAACAAGAATTGATCTAATGTAATCTAATCATATCATATTGATGGCTATCCATGAAGAGTCATGAATTACCAAAATTTTTGCCAATACCAGTAATGAAATCTAAACTTGAAAATAAAAGAGAACAATTTTTGTAATAAACCGGGACTCCTAACAAGACCCTTTCGTCCCTGTTAACTAACCACGAAAGATGTCTGATATACCTCCATGCTCAAGTAACAAAGAGCGCGTGCATTTAAAGATTAAGTGCATGATGTGAAGTTATATGACGGAGATACGAACCCAACACGTAATCGTATTGTTAATTAAGAAAAATCAAATGTTACGTGTCGGTTTTTCTTACCAGCTGCTAGGTGTTTTAATCTAAACTAAGGATACAAACTTTTGTACCTAAGCGACAATCTAACTGCACGCCTACCGTGCATCCACAAATATAACTTAAATATCAGTTGCTTACTCACCAACGGTAAGGTGTGTGCGTGTTTGACCAGAAATAATGACAACTATTGCGATTGCTGGCAACACATGAATAGACATTAAAAGCGTACGTTGGTTTTCACTAGCGGGACGGTGTGCACGTTATAGGGCTTGAACTGAAACTATGAATATTTTGGTATTGGATCAGGATTCGGACCCACATACTTACCTTTGGAGGAGACCTAGAGAAGGTTGCAGTCTTGCGAAAAGGAACGAAATGGTTGAACTATAATGTTCCGAGAGATTCAGATCCTCGAAAGAGGAGAAACGAATTCGAATCACAGTCCAGCACCAAATTTTTCAACGTCTCTAGTTCAATAAATTACAAGTAAAATAAGAGCCCCATCCTTTAAATGGCTATCGGTTCATAAAATAAAATAAAATTTTCTAATGTAAGTAAGTTTACTGGCGACTGTATTTCTGTTTACGATGACTTCCGCTATGTCATTTCCCAACGTAACCTGGCTCTGCCCAGTTGGTAATGATGGAACGTGATTTGTATTGCGAATTCTGGATTATAACGTCTTTCTCTTGAGGTTACCAGACGCAAAGTAAATCTGTTTGTGCTTCTTAAAAGTAAATGTCTGAACCCACGCATTGCTCCTGTGATAGTTCCACCAGACCATTGTGCCCACATTTCCCAGACCCAGGAGTATTCTGCAACGGATGATGTGCTGAGCTTACAAAAGTAGTCACGGTGGAAAAAACGCGAGTCTATTAAATGGTTAAGTAGAAACAAGTTTCTGATGCGGAGATTATGCTATTCTCATGTCAGCAGGATGTAAAGACCCTTGTAGGCATCATAGGCTCGATGTGAAGCCATTTTGAAATGTTCACAAATTCAGATATTTTCTTAGTTCGTGAAGATCCACTGGGAAGTGTGAAGTTACCGGATAATTGGATTGTTACCGTCATTATTACTATCATTTTCTTCTTGCCGCTGCTGGAACACTGTACTTGAATATCAGTTCGTGCCTTTTGGTCACTATACAAGTAGTTTCCCAAGAAGAGGTTCTTTCTCTGTCTACAGAATTCTTTTCATGTTAATATCAAACATCAGTAATTACTCATAGATTACATTAAAACTAAAGCAATCGATGAAGACGTTACTTGATAACAAAAACGCGCTGCCTTTCTTCTATTACTTGCGCCTAGAAATGGCTGTCGAGTACTGCCAAACCAAAAGCCAAGAGATCTTACTGTTTGCCGATATACGACGCTGTCAATTATTCCATTAGATTTGGTCGACGTGACCTATTTCAAGTTGTGTATGACAGAGAATGTTTTAGAAAATCAATTGTTTTCCTTTGCAATAAGGAAAAAGATTTTCATTCTAAGCTATCCAAGTTCAAAATTTTTGGAATATTAGTTCCAGTTAAATATTCGGTTCTATAATGTAGGAAAGTATTTCGCACATGCAAAACTCGGATCCGGCCCACTGACCTTACACTCAGCCGCCGGCCATAAATTCTGGCTCAGAGTGACACCACATTAAGTAACCTAATATAGCGAAGACTATTTGCCAGTGCTCTCTCTCACCGGAAAATACGCAGTTCACTCATTAATTGGGCTCCATTAGTACACTGTAACAGTAATTTCTGTGTGTCTGCAATGCATACGGATTGTGGAATTTAGCGGTGCTCTCTCCCACTTCTGTATACAATATGACTGACCTAAACGGGCCCTTTATCGTTACAGGCCCTGGACAGTGCTACATCATACTGACAACAGTAATGTTCTTATACTGACAATCTGACTGGCCGTTTTACCTGATTTTGTAATCATTTAAATAAGACAACATGACCTTCCAGTGGGAGACATTTCGTTCTCCCTTTTCCTTCTGTGACATTTTTCCGTAATCTATTTGCCTTCCAATCAGCGAAATGCGGTAGAGTACGGCCGGTAAACGATTTACAAATCACGATTTAGTCCCGTTAAGACGATTTCTTCAAACATTGTCGTTGCTAAAGGAATTTACTTTCGTCTTAAATCGTCTCAAGCAGCAACGTTCACAGACATCCCAAATACGTAAAAGCTCATTATCCTGGTACGAAGTTTGTAAAACAAACTTCCCACAGTTTGTGTCAGGTTGATCTTTTCGTCTGATAGCACTGCCTAAGTATCACAAGTAGTGTCCCTGTAGCTTTGGGAATCATTGGTTAATAACGAGTTTAACACCAATGGGTATAGTATTGCTAAATATTCAAATTAATTATCAACCTAAGTCTGAGTTCATCCGCAGACTGTAGCGAATTTATAATACTGAAGCTAGACTTTGCATCCTTGTCCTCCTTGAGTGGGCATTGGAAGGCTTTTGCACACACGTACACAACACTATGAATACTTCGAACGCCATAGTTAACGTTGCTCTCATAAACTACTTTTGTTTTTTTAATTCTTCTAGGTGTTCAGGATACAATATGTGTTGTAGATACAGCCTTAGAGCAAAACATTGACCGCCGAGCCGTCCACATAAGGTGGACAACACAGTCGTGCTCCTCTCAGGATCCTGTGTCCGGCAGTAAGCTCGATCTGCAACATTGTAGACTGCGGCACTTCCCAGAGGAAGTCTTGAGTTCAGTCTTAGTACATTATTCTTGACTAAGGCCGTAGTCTTGAGGTAAAACGCGAGACTAGCTAATATGACGTCTGGCGACCGGAAGCAGACAACGACAAAATTTTTATCGCCCCTTTCCTCTCGGTGCTGAAGCTATGCGTGTAATTCAAGCGAATCTACAATATATTTCGCTTTGTGTCACACTGGTAATAATAGTTTGGTTCAACAATGTTTTAGCGAAAGATTTCTTTACCGAGCATCTGCCTCTGAACACCGCATGCGTCTGAGTTCTCTGGGACCCGTTTGCTGCCTACCGGCGGGGGCTGAGGCACTGCGCTGCCTTCTGCCGACAACATCTGCTCCACTCCACACTCTCAACCATGTAAAATGCTTTAATGTTGTTGAGTAGTGACCCATAAAATCTGCCTACGATTTGTGTTTCACTCTTCATAGCAAAGGAGGCACAAAACCGTTTTTATTTGATGATTACTTTATTACATTAGAATGCAGTACATCAATGTGACACAGAATTAATTTCATTGTTTCTGATCCAGTGCGCTATAATTAAAGCGTCACATTCTGTTCTTTTCCTTGCACAGGAGATTCTTCAAATAATCTATTATTGTCATGGATTCATGTGTGTTACTCAAGGCACAGGGAGTAAATGCAATGTAATGTGTTTGGTTTCTTTCTTTGATTTTCTATGGTAAATGGATGAAAAAGATTGCGTCAATACCTATCAGAACCTGCTCTATAGCTACTAAGGCAAATTGATTGTTTTGAGGTCCATAAATTAATTAATGGAGAAGTGAACGCTGTTCACAAATGATATTAAGAATATTCAATTGGATTTAAGGCGAAAAAATTGCCCATATTTGAAGCTACATAGAGAAAAAGTAAGTTGCTAGAGACACTGTCAGCACATGTCTGCAGGGAAGTTTAGCATAGAGTAATCAAGAGGCTCATTTCCTTCATACTTATCACCCTGGCATGTGAGTCTTAAGTGAAGAACAATATTGAAATTCGTATCGTTGATGGTCGATTCGAATTTCTTCAGAGACGCTGGTATTGCGAAGCAGCTTGGAAGTCAGAACGCCATGATCTATGACGATTAACACAACTTACTGAGTCGAGCTACCAAGAAGATTTGATGTGTAAAGGTTTTCTTCCGATTTCGATACAGAATTTTTTCTGGAAATTCGCAGCTCCTTAAAAAAAAAAAAAGCTCGCACACGATGGTCCCTACCTCAGTTGGAACTGACGACTGATTGAGCCGTTCTGACACGAGACATGGGCGGTACCACCGGGTTACAGACACACTGCTACCTTTGCACCACTCTCATCATGGTATTGGTCGCTCAGCCTCATAACGCATCGTGAAAGATAATAAAAGTTGCCACTTATGTGAAGAATAGCATTTCTTTAGCCAAAAAATTGAATTTTCTGCCTCAGTATCTTAGTTTACGTAAGGATTATACAGCATGAGCCATTCAAATGGAAAGGTAATATCAAGTAAATTTAGTGAGCCAATTCAGTACCATAGGCGGAAGTGATTGCACTGTCACAGTGTTGCCTAATGTTTGTGACGATGTTGCCAAATCTCAGGTGTGCTAGGAACAGCTGTGTAGCGGTATGCGTGGAGAATCCCCTGCTCGTGTCTTACGGGGATATGGAGAGGAACCGCAGGGTTTGGTTAGGATGCAGCGTTTTCTCCTAGCAGTTGTGTCAAACATTAAGGTGTATAATCTTCCATCACGATTACAGTTTCCTACAAAATATATACAAATAAAACACTTACCTTGTTTCTTTCCGACAAAAGATTATTTCAGTACGATAAAAAGTTTTTGGAAATCTCTTATGCCCACCTGTCACCAAAGTAAGATAAACACTTTGCACCTCGAAATCGATTGCATGTATGTGCAGTCTTGTGATGCTTAAATAACGCTCAAAGGACATTAAGTCCATATTTTATCTGAGCTTCTGTATGTCGATAAAATCGGTTCTAAACTGGGAATGCAACTTAGACCGTACTTAACGCTGAATTTGATCCCTTCGTGAGAATACAGCACGGCTACTATTTGTTGTTTGTTCAGAACTGCAGATTCCTCAACATCTCCACATACTGCGCGTGAATGGGTTCGAATCCTGGCCCGGCACTATAGATTTCATTATGTATTATCAAGCTCTAGCATGAGAACACCTATCTGCTGGTGGATAATTATTTTAATGTTTAATGTAATTTCATTCGTTGTCAACACTAACGATATGTGACGTTTTGACACCCAGTGAGACACAGGACTATTTGCGAGATCACTGTAAGTTCAAGATGTTAGTCCGAGCTGGACAAAAATTCGGAAGCTGACGTATCTTTGTGTATAGACAAAAGCGATATGATGTGTGGAGCTGTATTCCCAGTGAGCACTGAACTCTTCGTCATATTATTTCTAGTTCAAACACGCTCACATGTCGCTGCTGGTGCAACAAACCCATATTTAACGTTCGTTTTCTCTAGAATATAACAGCGATAGATGCCGGGTTGGAGTCTTGGGAAGGAAAAAAATGTATGTTTCGTCTCGTCATTTCAGTTAAAACATCTAGCTACTGCCGAGAAAATCCGAAATGTCACAGTTGATTGTGCGTCGATATCTATCCGATTAAGTTCTGAGTTCGAACCCCTGTCCAACACAAAGCCTTACCTCACGGCAATTCAAGTAAGTTACTTGTCAAGAACCAAGATTCAACATCTCTCGTCGTTCGTTAACAGGGACAATAGGTGCTTGGTAGGAATTCGCGTCCGGCAAAAATGCTTGCGCTTTGTAATTTAAAGTTGGTATTTGCAAACTGGCTCTCTCTAAAATCGAGGTATTTTCACTCTCTGTATGCCAAATCAGGAGTGATTGTTATTTTCCGTCAGGCACGAAATCTTTGCTTAGTCTGCATGACCTGGGTTTGAATCCATATGCAAAACGAGACGGTTCGTCGTGTCATTTGAAGTTCATACATATTCTCAACTGGTTGCCCGTGAATAACTTCAATTTTTAATCTCATTTTGTGTTCAATGATAAGTACGGTATGTTACTTTGAAGAGTAAATCATGAATACGACGAATTTACTACGTGTATTACCTATCTGACGTAATAATGAGAGTGGTAAAATGTCAGGTATGTCATTTATTGTAATAAATGTGAGCTACAAGCCTTAAGGGCAGTCTTATCTGTGATAAGGTGTTCCGTGATATTTGTAGTATCGTGGTATTACTTTACATCTTGAGTTATTGCGATACAGAACAGTGTTTTCTGGTGGTGATTTGTTGGAACCATTTTCAATAGTCAAACGACTGTACCAAGGAGCGATAAGGGGACCTGCTAGACAGTTGCGTTATGTGGGTTGCATGTGAATCAGGCGAAATTCAATTCGGGCGTTAGGATAGTTTTGAGCATGACTGTACGTGTAGGGGCAAATGAATGATTAGAGTTGAAGAAAAACTGGATGATTAATTCAAGACAAAGAGCTTCACAAATTGATAAGTCGATAACTTGTTGGGCCACCTCTGGCCTTTCCGCGGGCAGTTACTAGGCTTGACATTCACTGATAAAGTTAGTGGATACCCTTCTGACGGATATCGTACCAAATTCAGTTCAGTTGGTTCGTTACATCCTCAAAATCGCGACCTGCTTTAAAGAACCTGCCCATTGTGCTCCAGATGTTGAAAATAGGTGAGAGATATGGCGATCTTGCTGAGCAATGTATTGCCTTGGGTGTACAAACACGTAGATACGATATCCGTGTGTGGTGCGTAAATTGTCGGTAGGCACCTCACTTAGTGTCCCGAGCAGAGTTCAAGCCGCCATAAAGACAAAGGGTGGACGCACTGCATATTAATGTCCACTAATACGTGTCTGTACACTCACTGATAGGATAGTGTATTTCGAAATGTTAGCAGAGGCCAGAAGTTGGAGCATTTGGTCTTCCTGTTAAAGCTTACGTGGGGCGAAATGGTCGTACAGGAAAGTCCCCACTTCATCGCTACCTCGTAGATGCTGTGTCCCATCGGTCTTGCGCCAAGTATAAAACCACGTTCAAAGTCATTTAAATCTTGATAACCTGCCATTGTAGCAGCAGTAACCGATCTAACAACTACGGTAGACACATGTCTTACATAGGCGTTGCCGGCGGCAGCACCATATTAAGCCTGTTTACACATCTCTGTGTTTGAATACGCATTATTATAATAGTTTCTTTGGCATTTCAGTGTAGATGTGGCCGAGTACATCTATTGTTCTACAGTTTCACTCTTTAATAACCAAAGAATCAAAAAAATCGGTCTTCAGAGACACTGGTTTTACAGGAGGGCGTTTTCCAATTTGAAATTAGAATGATATTATTTCCTTCAGCTGCTGATGGGCGTTGATAGATATCAACGAAGACAGGTGAAAATGTGTGCCCCGACCGGAACTTGAACCAGGTATCTCCTGCTTACATGGCATTCGCTCTATCCATCTGAGCCACAGACGGCACAGAGGATAGTGAGACTACAGGGACTGTCTCGCGCACGCCTCCCGCGAGACCCACATTCTCACCTTTGTATGTCCACACACTACATTCGTAGCGTCCTTTCGCACATGTCCGGAAGAACAGACACAATATCCATATAAATATATTTTCCAATTCGCGTGCGCTGCGTCTCCACGGGGCACCACAGACGCACCTGCTGACGGTGAAGGCACCCTTACTCGAAGACGTTGCGCAATGCTAACGAAAAGCGTGTGGGGAGGAGTCAGACGTTGTGGACAACGATCTTGATAAAGGCGACCAGCAGCTCTTCCAGTACTGTGCGCTTTGGCCACACAGAATACTCGTGTCGGTGTATTCGGCAAAAGTGTGCTCAGAAATGTTGCTCTAACACTCACAGACACATCAACGAGACTCGATCCAGGTCAGAGAGGAGACAGCCGTCAAATGACAGCATAGGATCAGACGTAAGTAACCCCCCCCCCCTTCAGTGATTATAACCCTGTTGCATACCACATTAGCGAAGGTGTATTTATACGGCTGTAGCACGGATATACCTTTCCATACATGGGCTCCTCTTCAAAATATCGTCACTCAGTTCCCTAGAAGTTTTTAACGGGAATTTTGCAACATCCTGTATCTCTCCACTAACTATACAGTTCTTTCCAGAATTAGATCCCTCTGCAGTGGAGTGTGCGCCGATATGAAACTTCCCGGCAGATTAAAACTGTGTGCGGGACCGAGACTCGAATTCGGGACCTTTGCCTTTCGTGGGCGAGTGCTCTACCATCTGAGCTACCCAAACACGACTCACGCCCCGTCTAAACAGCTTTACTTCTGCAGTACCCCGTCTCCTACCTACAGCTGTTGTACGACATTCGAAATATACGGATGTATTTCAGAATTTCGGCGTAATGCAACTTCGCAGAAACATGGCTGAATTTTCCTGTATATTGTTATCATTAAAACCAAGCACCGTCTCAGTACCTAATACTTTTTGATATGGAGACAATTTTCATCATTTCAAGCACTATTAAAGTTGGTAGGTGTAGGGAAAAAAATACCAGTACCATACTGAAAACATCGGTGAGAAGCGATAGAATTCCTACAAACAACTTGGAGAAAATCATTTTGGGTTCTAGGCCATGTCATTATAAAACAGTGAAACAACTAAAATAACTACATTCCGACCATCGTTTAAACGATCCTCTTCAGAGCGAATAAATGCCACGAAATTTCAAATCAGCAGCAGCGAAATGAAAGGTCGATTTGGAAACAGTTTCTATTTCTTCTTTCTTATCTTCGATTAATTTCCCAAATATCTCGTTGGTTTCGTATGTTGCTTTCTTTATACAAGGTGTTTCACATTTCTAGAGCTTGCAATTTTACCTAGTAACTCATGCATGCAAACGTCATCTAACGGGGCTACAGAGCATCAAAATACAGGCGCCAGCTCCGGCAAATGTATGTAAGTAGAGTGTGATTCCGTGATCATGTATCAATTTGATCATGTATCATGATCCGGAAACGAATGAGTCGAAAGTTACATACCTCTGACGGCGGAATACAAGTACTGGTACTGTTGTTGCTAACTTTCAAAGGTGGTAGTATGGATCAAAGTAAGAAAAAATGTCCGGTAAACATGGGCTACAAAATGCATACCTGAGGAGCTATGAGCACTTGTTCAGCAGTGGAGATATGTTTTATGCTAGTGAACAAGTCCTCACAGCTCTTAAGGTATGCATTTTACAGCCCATGTGTACTGGACATTCGGTCCATACTACCACCTCTGAAAGTTTCCTGCCCTACATCTCAGCTACAACACTACCGGTAGATCCTGTCACATGTAACAGGAATGTCTTCTCTTCCAATTTTCCGTTATAGGGACATAACCTCAAATTTATAGATTTATCCATCTCCATCATCATAGAAAATTGGTAACATCTTCATTGAATCTTTCTGTGTACACATATTTTACAGACTCCAGCGCCTGTAACTTCGATACCCTGTAGCGTCGCTGGATGACGTTTCCAGACATCGATTCCTATGTAAAACTTCATCTGGTAGGTCCCCTCTACAGACGCGATAAGTGTGTAGCACGACGTGTGAAACATTCTGTATGCAAAGTGAATAACATGGGTGAATGGGCTAGAACCGAAGCCCCCCCCCCTCCCATTATCTCTCTCTCTCTCTCTCTCTCTCTCTCTCTCTCTCTCTCTCTCTCTCTCTCTCATTCTCTCACTTTCATTCTCTCACTCTCTCTTCTCAACTATCAACTGCCAGCTTTCCTTTATGTCTTTTAAGTCTTAAAACTGCTGTCTGATTTCTGGCAGAGCTCTAGATAACATGCCGCTCACTGTATTTTATCGCTGGTTGCATCATCTTAAATTCAAACTGTATATTTTGCTCAAAATTGTCAGAAGTTATTTTGTAACATCTATAGATGTTATAAATATGGGTTGAATTTCTTCAACCGATCTCTAGCGGCTAGTGTGTTCTCTCAAAATCGATTTTCCTCTAGCTCGTCTCCTCTAATTTCTGTGTAAATATTTTGGATCAGTATTTTCAGCCAGGACGTATGAAAGTGATGGTTCGATAGTATCCGCAATTATCACTATTTGCCTTATTTGGTGTTGGTGTTATTTTTTTCGTTTAGTCTGAAAATTTAGCAGTCACGTCAGTTAGCATAGACGTTGAGGAGTGAAGCAGCAAACGTCGATAGAATGAGTCCTCGCCGGTGCTGATAGAGCCTTCTGGTGGCGAAGCCCTGCACTACAGACAACTGAGTGTGTGAGGAACTAGTAGCGACATCTAGCAGCGAAGTGATGAACAGCAAAATGGCCGCGAAAATTGAGTGACTTAAATGTCTAGTTGCTGTTTATTTCTTCCTTTACACTATTATTACAAAACAGATTACGGCATCACTGCTCGGTTAGTCTGTTACCGTATTTTTGTGTATTTCACACATTACAAAATAATTCTGTTCTGGTAACATATAATGCAAACTACATCTCGAGCGACATTAACGTACGCAGCATGTTACATTCATCATTCCCTCTTCGTAATTTAGTATTACTAATAGTTTTGTCCACACTTTTAAGCATTAAAAATGGATATGTGGCTCGAAACAGGACTACTGTTACATTAAATGTTAACAACATAATCGCACGGTATAGTGAGTTAAAGAATATTGAACAGCAACGAGAACTGTAAGTAAGTTTATGCAATGCAACGTTAGTGATATAATAGTACAACAGTAATAGGCGTTTGTCAGCCCTTTTTTCTATTTTACAGTTTCACTCATTACTGATGGCAAATGCCTTGCAGAGAACGTAATATTCTGCATCTTCGGTACGGCCTTTAAAATCTCTTTCATTGAACTGCACTTAACCTGGAGAGGTAGTAATACAATTTTTTCTCTGATCTACAAGATACTTTTACAAAAAGTAGAGGCAGAGAGGTAGTCATGTAACTATTAATCGAAATATTATATGAACTATATGGGCGTGTTAGTAAAATCACCAAGAAATTCCTCTTATTAATTTTAAGTGTTATCTGTTTGATTCAGCATTCAGCTCACAAAAACCACGAGAAATATCGTTTTTATAAAAAAAAACAGTTTATGTCATTAGTGACCTGTGTAATATCAAACATCTCATTTTGACACTAGAATAATTTGAGAAAAAAGGCCTGTTTTAGTTTTTGAAAATGCAATAAGTGAAAACAATGTATTTTTAAAAGGTATTGTCAATTGTTACGAAACGATTTATTATACAGAATTTATTAATCGCATAGTAAATCATGATACTAAAAAGAACACCTTGTTGACTTGTGATACAATATTTTGCATTTTTTTATGACTTTGAAATAATTACTGCTTTTTCAACACTGAGAATGAGTAAAATACATTATGTAATATATGAATCAGTATGATAAACTTTTTTTCGAATATTCATTGTTAACTACAAGAAAATGGCAGATGTTTGGGTACCTCAGAAGTATTCAGCACACGAAGGATAACAAAAATCATTTTTTTGGTAAGGTTTTTGTTTCATAGTTTCCTACAAATATTACTGATACCACAGTGAGATGTATTAAGTACCTTAAAATATATGTAGATGTGGTCTGGTGAAGAAAGTGTGTGAATTAAAATTTAAAATGCTTGCACCAGCATAATGAGGTATATTTTGTAGTGTGGGAGTGAGCTCCACGTGGGACCCGAAGCACGGACCCCACGGGGGTGCCCGGCATGCGCCACATGCCAAGGCAGAGGTGGAGGCTAGTGTTCGGAAGTCTGAAAATTCCAGCGCCGGCCGGGGATTGAACCCCGGCCCGGCTGGGGCGAATAGCCCCAGCCGTGGCGCTGGAACGTTCCAGACCCCCTTACCACTAGACCACCGGGGACCCCGGCTGTTTCTTGCTCCATAGTCCAGCTAGTGGTCGTAGAGCACTTCCTGTTGTCCTCCGTGTTTACACCGAGGCAGCAGTGGCGTGGTGTAACAGGAAGTGTTTACTTGCGTCCGCTGGATGTCCACTTTGTGTACGACTTATTTACCCGGCTGATGTTCGTGTCGCTATAATCTCCTTAGTTGCGTTACAATTATATGCAGGGAATGAAAATCTGCCTATGCAGTTGCACGCAGTCGCAACTCACTATTTGAACCTCTGTAATTCGATCGTGTTGTCAAGACCCATGTCAGAACTGTTTATCGAAGAAAGCTCATGTGTTCGGTACATTTCATAAACGGAAGCGACTGGGATAACAGACAGCCCGTAAACATTTTGTAATGAAGCGTCAGCCGGTACGTAATACTCGATATCTGGAGTTGTTTTATCGGTTATTAAGATAATCGTTTCACCCCTACACACTTAAAAAAATTCCCGTGTTTTCTCAATAAAGCATAAGCACAGTACATAAATCCCTCACGAAAATGACATCGGAGAAGTACAAGTGTTCGAGTTCCACAGAAAACAAGTGGGTCCATGAAGGTGTGGAACGGAGAGCAGAACTAAAATAAGATGTAACGTTTCGGGATTCCCTTATAGTCGCGTAGACACTCCAGAAGCAGGAAGATCCGTTTGATGACGTCTCTTGAGGAGCGAGGAAAAAATTCACTCTCAAATAACTACTGTACAAGATGCCTCGCCGCCTCTTGAAGGGTGTCATGGGATTCTGCAGCCGTGGACTCGGCGACCCGTGAGCCAACGCGGTGTTTCTGACCACATACATTTTAGCTGCGGGTTCTCCGACGTGCAAAGGAAGCCGCGACAATGGGGAGGCTCTGCGTGCCGTTTTGTAATAAGAACGCCTCTCCACATTTTATCGTAGGAATGATATAAATTTTAAACTTCTTAGATCCACCGAGTCATTATGTATTCTTAAAATATCTTTTAACTCTTTTTCAACACATATGTATCTTTTACCTCTTTCACTGAAGAAGCTGACCAACAGATTTTTTTTCAATTTCAGGTATTGGTTTTATTGCATTCTCCTTTAGCGTATTGATCAGAAATTGTAGGTTAAGATACCTTTGCCTTATTGAGTATCGTTTGCTATGCCAAACTTCGACAGCATTCATTGTCCTGTGCATCGAATTGATGACGGTAGATAGCTGACCGAAATCACTTTGAAATAAATTCTCTGAACGCAGATAACTTTGATACAGTAGTGTTAGGTATCGAGGTATTATCTAACGCAACTGAAGCCAACCTAAGAGTGAATTTATTTCGAAATAATTTCGGTCGACTGTCTGTCTTCACCAATTCCACATTTCAGGTTGTGTACTAGCATTTTCCATCTATTGACTGATTAAATAGTCTACGCCACTGGGCACTTGCTACGCTGTTACTCTCCATGCTTCATCAAGGCAGTCCGGTGGAAGATGGACTCTACAGCACACGTGCGGCAAGACAAACGAACTACTTCTTCATCCCTGTATTGCTCCACTAATCGCAGTTCTTGTATGTCTTCCACAGGCATTGCTTGAAATGAAAATTACAACTGGAAAATAAATGTCTCGGATAACACTGTTTTCATAGCTTAATTTGCAGCCATTTCGAAGTAAAGCAATGCAGTTTTAAATGACAACCAAGTTATGACATTTCTCGGTTGAGAAAAAATATTTCACAATTATTTTGACTTTCCTCTGGTAAAAAAGCTAGTCTTCCGTGCTTCAGGTATCAACAAGTTGTTTCGAACACCTCTGAAATGTCCGTCCATAAGAAGAGCTTTATTTTCAAACATTTTCTCCCATTCTTCGTAACTGATCACCAGGATTCATTTGTCAGGAACAGGGTTATTATCAGTCTCCTTAAAAACTTCAGTCACTTTCAAAATATCTTCGTGCTGCCGAATCCCTGAACTACTGCCGTCTTTCTCACAATTCGTTATACTTGCGACGTAATCTAAACCTTTATCTCGCAAATCTTGAAATTGCTCTTTAAACCCTCCGAAAAAAGGCACTGTCTACTCACCGCAGACTGTTTCCCAGCAGTTATGCATTCGTTTCTTAATATCCACATCTGTTTCGTCAGGTTGGGCGAGAAACTTACTGTTGAGCCGTGATTCTACCATTTACAATTTTTAAACTGCCGCTGCTCCTATTCCGTTCGGAGTTCCTGTACAAGCAATTCGTATAATTACCACATTTCCGGTGCTCCTGGCACCGCTTACCATCCTTTCCCCTTTCTGTTTCCTTTTCCTTTCCTTTTTCTAACCACAGGCTCCAGTCACATTAACGTGATCACCGCCTGTGTCCGACGCTAATGAGTAGGGTATGCGTAACGCGGAAACTCAGCCACTTATGTGACATCCAAAAGGACGTGATCATTGCCTTTCGGGCCACAGGTGGATGCATTTTCGAAACGGCAGAGTTCGTAAAATGTTGGCGTGTTGCCATATTTAAAGCACTCCGCGCATGGCGCTGTCGAGAGCCGACGCTGAGGCCGTTGTGGTGCCCCACGGTCCACAGAGGACAGGAGTTAAAGGAGACCGCAGGTGAATAAGGTGCAACTGCTGAGCAACTGACCATGCACGTGAACCGAAGAGCCTACCGACAGTGTCTCTTCTAAGACCACTGAGCGAAAAATGCTATGTGTGGGTCTCCACAGCAGACTCCTGGTCCACACACCTATGCTGACTGCTGTTCGTCCGCGACGAAGGCTGGAATTTTCACACCAGTTCTGCGACTGGGCGTCCACTGAACGGTGACCTGCGGGCTTTCCAAGTGACAGACAGACGTTGGCGTGTAGGGCGCGATTCACCTGAAAGTGAACATCCTGCAACAGTCGGCGGCAGGGTTAGGACAGGAGGAAGGATCGTTACGATCTCACAAACGTTATCGTGACACTCCCGTCGTTCTGGAAGGCACAGTGGATGAGCAGAAATATCGGTCGGAACCGTTGCCACACCTACATCGAGTCTTTTTTCCCTCGGAATCTACCAGCAGAACAACTAAATCTGTGACACAGCTTGCAGTGTGAAAAGCACCAGGATGAGTTTGCTGTACTCCGCCGACCACCAGGCTTCCCGGGCTTAACGGAATCGAGAATATGTGGGACCACCTCGATGAAGCTCTTCGTATCCTGGGTCCTCAACCGAAAAACGTAGCGCAGCTAACTAAGGCACCGGCGTCGGCATGGCTCAGTACCTCACTGACTCCTACGCGTTTCTCAGTTGTCCGCGCTTCCCGTTAATCTTATCCCCCTACAGTGACTCAATAACGACACTCTCCCGTACACGACAGCATCATCAACAGCCGCAGACTGCTGTTCATTCTGCCTGTCACCTCATTTATGTCTTTACAGTATAACAACTGTCTGTTACACTTCCTGGGACACTCCTGACGATGCCCTTGTGTCTGATCAACGCTCGCTGTCGAGAACGTACTGGTATCTGTTGTAGACTTTAAGCCGCTCTCATATCTGGGAACCGACTCCGTATGCTCATACGAGGCCCTTGGTTAACAGTGTGCAGTGGAGCACCGTGCCAAAGGCTTTTCTCAAATATAGGAGAGTGCAATGTGCTTGGGACCCTTCATCCTTGGTTCGCAGTATATAATGTGCGAAAAGGGCAAGCTGCGTTTCACACGAGCTTTCTAAAACCGTGCTGATTTCTGGACGTAAGCTTTTCGGTGTCTAGGAAATTTATTATAATCATATTCAGAATACGTTCTAGGATTCTGCAGAAAATCGATGTCTGTGATTTTGCACATCCTTTCTTTTACTCTTCTTGTACACGAGTGTCACCAGCGATTTTTTAAACTGCCTTAGGTTGGACCCATTACAGGTGTAATATTCAGAAGGCAAATGTATATTGATCTCGTTATATACGGCTGCAACTTGCGCTTTTGCCAGTCCTTTGCGAAATACTGCTGGGCAAGAGAAAGGCGATAAATGCGAATGAAGTAAGTAAAACTGAAATTGTTTTAACTTCTTCGCTGTCGCCGAATCCTTTCCAAGCGATGCGTCCTTGAGCGGGTCAAACAGGTAGCAATAAATGCTCTACAAGTGAGGTTGACTTTTGAAGTTTTTCTTACCAGTCAAGTACAATGCAGACAGCTTCCCCATTTTGAACGAAAGTTTAATCACACGTTAAAATCTCGTTCGAAAAAGGTTCACCTTCACGTTCATAGCACTCTTTGTTTCCTTGTGTTGTGTGAATTCTCTCGGGACCCACGTTGGACTTGTTTCGCTGTACTTGAGCGTGTCAATGACGACGTTATGGACTGTGCCACTACCTGTTGCAGCTATTTTGCTATTCAGTTCTACTGCAACACGTCGGCCATCAGGAGTAATGTCAGAGCCGGCTTTAAGCGAAGGAGGAGACAGTTCAATTGGCCGGCCACGGTGTTTTTTATTAGTCACTGAAGTTAGATTGTTTTTGAACTGTCCTACGTATTTATCAAAAATTTCCGTCGTTCGCACAGCTTCGACCATACTGAAAAAACGTTAGAGAAAATATTTCGGCCGTTTTCCGTCTTCTGAAAGGGAAAACGCATCGTTGAACGTTGTTCAGTTAATGTGGAAACTTCAACCGGACACGCCATTCTCAATTGCAACATTAAGGTTATAAATAAAACAATTATTTTTTGTCAGCCGCTCTTAGCTCATCACAGTCATGCCATCCTAAAGTCATGAAACTACAAAAATTCTTCCTACGGACTATTCGACTTCATTAATTTGCTTTGCAGGGGAAACTCACGAAGGAGTATGTGCTTAGTATTTAGTCGGTCATTTCTAGTTGATGAGAAAGTTAAAACAAACAAGTAGCAAACCATTGCTCATTTATTTAGGAACAACATTTATCAGATACAGCTGAGTAACGTTTAACCCAAACCTTAAATGCCATATATATGACACTGCTCGTAGCTGCATCATCTGGCAAGAGTACGCACTAACACCAATAACAAGAAAATGCACCATGACCTTCGTAAACTGTGCATTCTTCATGCCACTGTTGGGAGCAGACATCACACTCAATACAGTCTTCCGTGACAGACTCGTTTTAGTCTTCACCACACCTTGGGCAGTTCAAGACATGAAGTTGGAATAATAGACAATTGTGAAGGTGATTCGATAAACCCTATGCCTGGCACTTAGATATGATTTGCACAATATCCATGTGGGTGTAGATCCCTCCTTGGATTGTGCCCTGGTTGTTGCTGAAGATGATGGAGCAGTTTAATCCAGATTAACCACAGAGTTTCTACGTTGTTCGTTACTGATATTTTGTCCCCCCTTGGTTTAGTTTGTTTTCCTAACAATGCATTTTTGTACGTAGAATCAAACAGAATTCCGGATGTTTTTGCAGCTTGCTTTAGATGTTCGAAAACCTAAAATTGTGCAGTTCACAAAACGAAAAATCATAGTATCCTATGACTACAGCATCAATAACTCTCATTTTCAATCGGTCAGCTCACACAAATACCTCGGTGTAACACATTGTAAGGATACGGAATGGAAGCAGGACTGAATAAAACTCAAGACGCGTTCATACGATTTCTACACCTGGATAAGCGTTCGACAATGTAAAATGGTGCAAGATCGAAGTTGTGAAGAAAATAGCTCTAGGCAGAGACGGGTATATATTAGTACAAGACCCAAGAGGAAATAAGAGTGGAAGACCAAGAACGAAGTGCAAGGATTAAAAAGAGAGTAAGACTTCGATATAGTTATTCGCCTATACTGTTCAATGTTTGCATCAAAGAAGCAATGAAGAAAATAAGAGAGAGGTTCAAGATTCGCACTGAAATACGGGTTGAAAGGATACCAGTGACAATGTTTGCTGATAATATTATCGTTGTCAGTGAAAGTGAATTACTACAGGATCTGATGAATGAAATATACAATATAATGAGTGTAGAAGTAGGGGTCAGAGTAAATCAAAGACAATAGTGATGAGATGAAGCATAAACGGGAAAAGCGAGAGTCTTAACATTGGTGATAACGAAGTAAGAAATGGAACCATCACATCGTGTCAGTCAAAGATAAAGGTGGTGGTGAACTGTAATTTATTGTTAGAATTAAAGAGAAATATAATCAGTGCACAAAGATGATCTTTTTTGAACTATTGGTGCGACCCATACTCTAATATTGCTCCATGGTGTGGGACCTGTCCCATATACGAGTAGCAGGGGATATTGAACTGTTCATAATAAAGTCAGCACAGGTTTGTTTGGCTCACAGGAGAATGTAACAGAGATGCTGAAGAAATTGGGAGATGCCTGAAAATACACATAAGCTATCCCGAGAAAGCTTACTTGCCAAATTTCTAGAACATACCGTAAATTTTGAATATACGAGGTGTGTTAAAAAAAAATTGGGAACGTTCGTAATTTCGCGCCAATGGCGTGTTGGGGCGAAATGCAGTTGACATACCTGCACGCGCGTGTGCTTAATGTGTAACTGCGGGAAGTTTCACTGTTGTATGTCTGTTAGCTTATTGTTCAGTGCTGTATTGACTAGAACGTTGTGTCGCACAGTTGGCGAACTTCGAGAGTGTATAGTTAGAGGAGCAATGCGCCTGCAATAAATTTTGCGTGAAACTCAAGAAAACCGCCGCTCGGGGTAGCTGCGCAGTCTAGGGGCCTTGCCACGGTTCGTGTGGCTCCCCTCTGTCGGATGTTAGAGTCCTCCCTCGGGCGTGGGTGTGTGTAAGTGGTGCAAGCCTAGGGACTGATGACATCAGCAGTTGGTCCCATACGAACATAACAGCTAAACTCAAGAACACCTCTACAGAGACACGCCAAATGATGCAGGAAGCCTACGGTGATGAGTGCTTAAGCCGCACTCGGTGTTACGGATGGTTCACACGGTTTAAGAACGGCCGGACGGAAGCTAAAGACGACGCTCGTCCTCCGACTTCTGCCAGCAACGCTTGTGTCAGGAACGTCAACGATCCTGTGCGTGCTGAACGAAGACTGACTGTCCGAGAGATTGCAGAAGAATGTAACATTGCAGTTGGATCGTGAAATCCTAATACAGCATCTTGCAATGTATCGTGTTGCCGCCAAGTTCGTGCCACGGCTCACGAGTCAAGAGCAGAAAGACCTCCACCTCCCAATCTGAGAAGAGCCTTAGGATCACCCAAATGAGAACGAGATGTTCCTTAAGAAAATTATAACTGGTGATGGGTCTGCAGTTATGACGTTGACATGAAGGTTCAATCTTCACAATGTGTAGGGAAATGTTCTGAACGATCAACATATAAAATAGCTTGTCAGGTCAGCTTGGCCCTTGCAGACATTTATTTTCAAAGTTGAAAACCAAGTTGAGAGGACGAAGATTTGTAACGATAGACGCACGGTCCAGCGAAAGGCGAACCAAGTCTGCTCCCAGAAGTGGAAACGGTTTATCAGTCGTGGGGGTGATCATATACAAATATGTGAAGGTAAGCGTAGAAAATTTTTGTGGACAAAGTTCCGGAATTTTTTAAACAGACCTCTTAGACGAAAGGTAATGAATACAGGCAAGTGGTCTGCAAATGTTCGTACGCTTGAGTTCGCTTCCATTCGCTGCTGTTGAAACTGGGCTTAATAATAATATTCCCTGTGTGAGATGTAATTGGAAAACTATGTAAACGCTGAGCTGTGCGCCGCTTACAGCCCACGCGAAATTATTTTCGGAGGGACACATCATTATCCCCTTCGTGCCTAAAGTTGCTTCGGCCAAACTCAAACTCAATTGCCAGGCCGATAGCTCGTTATCCTACTGCTCTGCAAGTAACACTTGGTCTGAAACCATCCGTACAGTTATGTAGGTTAAGACACTGCAGCCACTCAAAATGGTGGCTCCACGTTTGCGAGTAACTGACGAGAAAAGAAATTCTGAATTTTGTGTGACACTCCGTAGCATTAAGAAAGCTGAGTGACGTTAGTTGGTTGTGAGGTGTAATGGAAAGGATAATAGCTTCACATGTTGTGTTCGGATACCAAGATTTAAAAGCCTGAAGTCTTATATTTCAGAAGCAAGGAGCGTAACAATCAAGTGATTTATGAACAGTACGTGCACACATTTTTGCTCGGTTGATTTTAATTGAGGTTGCAACGTGCAGATCAAGCAAGTACCGTACTGTAGAGAGGTTGAGCAAGAGAAGCGTTTGGAACATGTGTTTATCCTTATTTTGGATAGTTAGCTTTCTTATCTGAGAAGTAATTGTGGCTAGCCCTTGAAATGCATCACGAATTCCTTCGTCGCTCAGTCTAATATCGCCTTCCCCCCCCCCCCCCCCCCCACACACACACACACAATACCCTCCACCTCTCATGATTTTGAAAATAAAAGTGTTCCTAGAAAAGTTGTTCACTGTACAGTTTATTTATGTGCCAAAGTTAGTGATAATGTGGGGGAGGGGGAGGGAAGGCCACAGACCTCAGGGAGGGGGGGGGGGGGGGGGGGGGGGGTAGAACAGGGGGTACTGGCAAATGTCTGATGACACTCAGGAGCAACGGTCTAAGAAAGGCTGGGAACCACTGTTCAACTGCCTGTGAATGTATACTGAACATAAATGTGGAAAACTGACACAACCCACTTTTTGAATATTTTTTTTAATTCGGGTTAACTAGTTTTGGAACCGTTTGAGGGTCATCTGAAAATGTGGCGCACAGAATTCGCGTCTTTATGTCTTTAGAGTGAATCTGGGTACTGGCTCTTTGACAATAAGACAGAGCACTCTTTAATGTATCGCCACGAGCGGCAGTTAAACAGCGACATGTATCGCGAAACCAAAACACCTACTTACCGTGGCAGCGTGGGCGCTATTGCAGTTAATATCCATCTAGCAACTTGCGTTTTAGTTGTCTGTTGGCCACTGGTCAATCTCTTTCCATTGTAAATATAAATACGAATTGTCACCATATATCACAAGCATAACGTTTACCACAGATGTACGTTACAAAGATCTTTACTTAAAAATACAGCATACTTTGCTCGGAAACATTTTTTTTTTTTATTTTTGTGCTTATAACACGACGGCGTGCTGAGAAGATAATGACTCGGTCTGTTTTATTTGAAGTCAGTAACATTCTACATCTTTACTATGGATATCTGCAGCCCTCTGCTTCGTACCGCGTTACATAGCGGTGTGTGACGTGACTATGTTGGGGGTGAGAAAGAGCTCACAACACTAAAAGCACGAATTCGAAGACTTCGTCCGCATGTGGAGCACACTCTCCTTGAGCACGGCAGTGCCAAACTACACACGATCGCTGCGGCATCTGCAGCAAGCCGACGTCCTTGGTTCACTGCCGTCGATCATCCTACACACAGTCTCGATTTTCGTCTATGTGCAAAACTAAGAAAACCTTCGAGCACTTCAATTATTTCAAGCGGTGCAAGCAGAGGTAAGGTTGTGGCTCTGTTAACATAGTCAAACAATATACTGTGACGGTGTCAACAAAATAGTATCTAGTTGGGGAAATTGTGCTGGTTCCGAGGGTGAGTGTGTTGAAAACTAAATTTATTGACGTGAAGAATACCGATGCAGAATGTTCATGAAGTTTGTTTTAT
The DNA here is from genome assembly GCF_023897955.1 of Schistocerca gregaria. Lineage (NCBI taxonomy): Eukaryota > Metazoa > Arthropoda > Insecta > Orthoptera > Acrididae > Schistocerca > Schistocerca gregaria. The sequence continues at coordinate 980,134 of NW_026061914.1, read as the reverse complement.
TTAAAAATCTTTGTGACTTTTCACTCAAAACATGTCAACATTACTTTTCTGTACGTCCTCGTACAATGGATGTCGCAAAAAATACGTACATTGATCAAAATAAGTGTTAACATGAATGCTTTTAACAGCACTAGGTTCAAAAAATTTTAACTGTGTGCCAATTGCAGATTAATTTTAATGGCAGCTAGCGCGATTATATGAGTGGACTATTAGATTTAATGGTGAGCATTTATGTAATTTTTAAACATTCTCTGCCTTGTCATTCTTCCTCTCTTAAGTGCCTCGTCTTCCAGTAACACTGTCGATCGATAGCATGATCTGTTGTCCGTCCATGGTTTTTCAGACCATTGATTCAGTGCTGAACCCAAACTGCTGGTCTGAGTTATTTAGCCTGGATAATCCTGTGCGTCGTGGGTCACGTATGCCATTAATCTTTCAAAGAAATGGTTCAAATGGCTCTGAGCACTATGGGACTTAACATCTGAGGTCATCAGTCCCTTAGAACTTAGGTTTAAGTAGTTCTAACTAACCTAAGGACATCACACACACACACACACACACACACACACACACACACACACACACACACACACACACACACCCGAGTCTGTATTCGAACCTGCGACCGTAGCGGTCGCGCGGTTCGAGACTGAAGCGCCTAGAACAGCTCGTCCACAATGGCCGGCCATTAATGTTTCATTGAATTATTAATTTCAACAAGTTTTATTTATTGTTGCGTAATTGCGCTACCAAAACAATCAAGTTTTGCTATGTGGATGCTGTTGAGAATTTCTGCATTTTCGTACCGCTATATTTTTGACTATATCTGTCGATGGTGTTGTTGTTGTCTTCAGTCCTGAGACTGGTGTGATGCAGCTCTCCATGCTACTCTATCCTGTGCAAGCTGCTTCATCTCCCAGTACCTACTGCAACCTACATCCTTCTGAATCTGCTTAGTGTATTCATCTCTTGGTCTCCCTCTACGATTTTTACCCTGCACGCTGCCCTCCAATGCTAAATTTGTGATCCCTTGATGCCTCAAAACATGTCCTACCAACCGATCCCTTCTTCTAGTCAAGTTGTGCCACAAACTTCTCTTCTCTCCAATCCTATTCAATACCTCCTCATTAGTTACGTGATCTACCCATCTAATCTTCAGCATTATTCTGTAGCATCACATTTCGAAAGCTTCTATTCTCTTCTTGTCCAAACTAGTTATCGTCCATGTTTCACTTTCATACATGGTTACACTCCAAACAAATACTCGGAGAAACGACTTCCTGATACATAAATCTATATTCGATATTAACAAATTTCTCTTCTTCAGAAACGCTTTCCTTGCCATTGCCAGTCTACATTTTATATCCTCTGTACTTCGACCATCATCAGTTATTTTACTTCCTAAATAGCAAAACTCCTTTACTACTTTAAGTGTCTCATTTCCTAATCTAATTCCCTCAGCATCACCCGATTTAATTTGACTACATTCCATTATCCTCGTTTTGCTTTTGTTGATGTTCATCTTATATCCTCTTTTCAAGACACTGTCCATTCCGTTCAACTGCTCTTCCAAGTCCTTTGACGTCTCTGACAGAATTACTATTTCATCGGCGAACCTCAAAGTTTTTACTTCTTCTCCATGAATTTTAATACCTACTCCAAATTTTTCTTTTGTTTCCTTCACTGCTTGCTCAATATACAGATTGAATAACATCGGGAGAGGCTACAACCCTGTCTCACTCCTTTTCCAACCACTGCTTCCCTTTCATGCCCCTCGACTCTAATAATTGCCATCTGGTTTCTGTACAAATTGTAAATATCCTTTCGCTCCCTGTATTTTACCCCTCTGTCGATGGTATCCTTAATATTTTTCGATACGATCGCATTTCAAATGCCTAATACAGTCCATGACTCAGCTCCATAGAGTAGGACACCGAACGTGTAACATCGAAGTAGTCGAGTGCGAATCCTAATGACTGCTCTGAAGGTTCTCAGCAGTCGCCGCGGACTAAATGACTGCAGGGGACTCGATGCATTGGCCATAAGTTTTCTAGTAATTCTGGAGATTTTCCTTTGGACTAAGTATGAAGTCGTTCCTTGTTGCTTAGATCATGCAGGTTTCAGACCGATTGTGTTAGTATTGCTACACTACTAAATGTGTATCCACCACCATATCAGGGTATATAATGAAACGGCGGCCCTCTTTCGTCATGCCTTACAAGGAGATATCTCCAGCGGTAGGATCGACTTTTTGGAACCATCTATACGGTTATGTAGGTTAAGCACCCAAGTATCGCACACTGCAGCCATTCATCCTGGTGAGTCGACGTTAGCGAGGAAGTGACGAGAAAAGAAATTCGGAATTTTGTGTGAGACTCGATAGTATGAAGAAAGCCGAATGACATAAGTTGGTTATGAGGATAATTGAAAGGATACTAGCTTCACATGCATGAGGTTGTGGGTTCGAATCTCACCAGAGAAATAAATCTATTTTAGGTCTTTATCGAAGTGACATTGATAATCATATTCCTTCAACTGATGTAAATATACACTCCTGGAAATGGAAAAAAGAACACATTGACACCGGTGTGTCAGACCCACCATACTTGCTCCGGACACTGCGAGAGGGCTGTACAAGCAATGATCACACGCACGGCACAGCGGACACACCAGGAATCGCGGTGTTGCCCGTCGAATGGCGCTATCTGCGCAGCATTTGTGCACCGCTGCCGTCAGTGTCAGCCAGTTTGCCGTGGCATACGGAGCTCCATCGCAGTCTTTAACACTGGTAGCATGCCGCGACAGCGTGGACGTGAACCATATGTGCAGTTGACGGACTTTGAGCGAGGGCGTATAGTGGGCATGCGGGAGGCCGGGTGGACGTACCGCCTAATTACTCAACACGTGGGGCGTGAGGTCTCCACAGTACATCGATGTTGTCGCCAGTGGTCGGCGGAAGGTGCACGTGCCCGTCGACCTGGAACCAGACCGCAGCGACGCACGGATGCACGCCGAGACCGTAGGGGACCGCACCGCCACTTCCCAGCAAATTAGGGACACTATTGCACCTGGGGTATCGGCGAGGACCATTCGCAACCGTCTCCATGAAGCTGGGCTACGGTCCCGCACACCTTTAGGCCGTATTCCGCTCACACCCCAACATCGTGCAGCTCGCCTCCAGTGGTGTCGCGACAGGCGTGAATGGAGGGACGAACGGAGACGTGTCGTCTTCAGCGATGAGAGTCGCTTCTGCCTTGGTGCCAATGATGGTCGTATGTGTCTTTGGCACCGTGCAGGTGAGCGCCACAATCAGGACTGCATACGACCGAGGCACACAGGGCCAACACCTGGCATCATGGTGTGGGGAGCGATCTCCTACACTGGCCGTACACCTCTGGTGATCGTCGAGGGGACACTCAATAGTGCACGGTACATCCAAACCGTCATCGAACCCATCGTTCTACCATTCCTAGACCGGCAAGGGAACTTGCTGTTCCAACAGGACAATGCACGTCCGCATGTATACCGTGCCACCCAACGTGCTCTAGAAGGTGTAAGTCAACTACCCTGGCCAGCAAGATCTCCGGATCTGTCCCCCATTGAGCATGTTTCGGACTGGATGAAGCGTCGTCCCACGCGGTCTGCACGTCCAGCACGAACGCTGGGCCAACTGAGGCGCCAGGTGGAAATGGCATGGCAAGCCGTTCCACAGGACTACATCCAGCATCTCTACGATCGTCTCCATGGGAGAATAGCAGCCTGCATTGCTGCGAAAGGTGGATATACACTGTACTAGTGCCGACATTGTGCATGCTCTGTTGCCTGTGTCTATGTGGCTGTGGTTCTGTCAGTGTTATCATGTGATGTATCTGACCCCAGGAATGTGTCAATAAAGTTTCCCCTTCCTGGGACAATGAATTCACGGTGTTCTTATTTCAATTTCCAGGAGTGTATATATATATTTTTAGTTCCACTCCTTGGTCACGTGATTCAATAGTGATATGAACTTCTTCATTTGGTCTAGTTTTTCTTCTTATCATCCCTTCTCCACTGGAAATATTTGTTTGTGAACTTTTAATTATCTTCATGTATCAATTCCGATTTAATGCCTCCTGTTTTTATTACCCTGTATTTTCGTCTACGTTATTGTGTACATTATATCGATTTCTCACTTTGCTTGAATTTTATTTTACTTAGAAAACATTCTCTCATTTATGTCCTCATCTACACTATAATTTCCATAGTGCACAAAGATTTTATGTTATGTTTTAAATATTTGTATGTCGATTACCATGCAAAAAAAGGCACGTCTCCCAAAGAAAAACGTTTTTCACATTAATGCACAGTCAATATAAATAGATTATTTCGTCTTTTGTTTTTTAATTCATTTATCGGAGTTTTGAAGTAATTCAATAGTCAAACAGATAGGTATAATAAATTACACATTCACAAAAATTCCGATTGGAAGAAAAATTAAACAAATGGAAAAGTTCATACGGTGACTAAAACGATGTGACAAAAGAATAGAACGAAAGAAATTACATTTAAACCAATAAATAGAGTACAAATAAACATCAAAGTCATTTCGATAAAGATTTTTTAAAAAATTTACTGCACCTGACGAGGCATGGTTAAGCTTCTATCGTAACCATTATGACACGTAACCAGACTGTGGAATACGACTTTCTTCACGCTATGTAGCATCAGGCAAAATTTTGAAATCTTTTCCGTCAGTTACTTTCAATCCGAGGGCCACCTGGATGCAGGGATCTTAAGTTGCACTACGGCTTATTTGGATTCAAAAAGTCGATCCCACCGCTGGGGGCTCTCCTTGTTAGTTTTAAGAGTAACAAACGGCACATTTTGAAATAACAGTAATATCGCAGTCCAGTAGCGCCGGACCCTGCAAACTTGAAAGACAACTCCAGCAAAGGCAAAGAAAATGTTACTGTAGCAAGTAAATTACTGTAGGCAACTGAACAACAACGAAATAATAACAATAATTGGTTCGCAGGAGAGCTTCTGTAAAGTTTGCAAGGTAGGAGACGAGGCACTGGTAAAGCTGTGAGGACAGGGCGTGAGTCGTGCTGGGGTGGCTCAGTTGGTAGAGCACTTGCCAGCGAAAGGCAAGGGTCCCGAGTTCGAGTCTCGGTGCGGCACCCATTTTCAATCTGCCAGGAAGTTTCAATAATAATAATAATAGATCCAGTCATATTAATATGACCAACTCCTATTTTCGAGGTCAACGTGTAATAACCCATAGACTCCAGGAGATAGCATTAGTAGGTGATGAATGGGGATGGGGGGAGGAGGCTGGAAACAGTGAAGTCGTTGTCATAATGCGTAAAAGGGGCGATTTATGTGACGTCCAACAAGGCATAATCGTTGGCTTTCCTCCCAAGGGTGGAAGCATTTCCGAAACGGCAAAATCTGTAATCTTTTCACATGCCACTGTATGTAAAGTAAACCGTGAGTGGCAAAATCTCGGTATTCTAATCCGGCTCCAAGGCAAGTGTGTTGGACTACGGGCAGTAGGCGACACAGGTGAACGATAGCTGCAGATGTGTGTGCTGGCGAGAAGACGTGCAACTTTTGTGCAGCTGACAGCCCAGGCGAACCGAGGGCTGCCACCAATGTTTCCTCAACAACTTATGGGCTTCCGCAGTGGGCACCTGGTCCCTGCACCCACGCTGACTGCTCTTCATTGGCGTTGAAAGCTTGCATTTGCACGCCGGTACCACAACTGAAAGTCCACTGAGTGCTACAGGTGGCCTCTCCATATTCATCACATTTTGTGCTCCATCGGACAGATTGAAAGCAAACGCCCTGCAACCCTGAGGGAGTGTTATGGTGTGGGCAATGTTTTCGTGGCACTCCCTGGGTGATCTCGTTGTTCTGAAAGGCACAATGGATCAACCCTAGTACGCACCTATCCTTGGGGACCAAATCCACCCCTAGATGCACGTGTAACATAGCTCGCAGTGTATGTGCGTGGTTCTGAAAGCTCTAGGATGAATTTACCGTACTGCCCTCACCACCAAATTTTCCGCCTTTAAACCCAATCGAGAATCTGAAAGGTCACCTTGATCGAGTAGTTTGTGCCACGGATCCTCAATCGATAGAATTCTATCGCAGCATGACAAGTACTGGGGTAGGAATGGCTTCTTATGACTGTCGTTACATCATTGACTCTATTCCTGTACGTCTCGTGCTGCAGAAGGTGTTTATTCGGTATTTTAACACGTGGTCAGATTACTGCGACTGGACAGTGTAATAATAATAATAAATTTCGCTTATTTCAGTGCCCTCGTTTAAGTCTTTCAATTGGACGGCACTTTGAAGACATGCTTATCATTAACGTACTCCAGATGTCCAACCGGGGAAAGGGAATCGGCAGTTTAACGTGGAATCCGCACCACATGTTGTTTCTACCGACTCCTCATATCATTGAGAGGTGAAGGCTGTATTAAAAGCAGACAGAAAAATTTATTTGTTCATCTGGGATTCGATCCCGAGATTCTCGATTTGCAGGCACGCGCTGTGCCGGTAGACCACCAGGTCCAACAGTTACGAGACGGTAATCGAACTGTATTGGCAGAGTATTTCGTCGTATTTTGCGTCAAGTAAATGTGCTGTGGTGCAAGCCAAAGTACATTCACGCTAAGGGCATCAGTTCCGATCCCAGAAAAATGTGCAGCCAGAGCAGTATTGTAAGTAAAAGTCAAACTCTTCCATTTTTCTTACCGAATTGCTATACATCTAGAAAACAAACCAAAATTGTGAAAACATTTCATACAAGATTACTGACAAATTTTTATGAGTAAAAATAAACGGGTATGGTAATATACATGGAGGTGAATGAAAAGTAGTGGCAGTTTGGCTATAATTCATGTCAGTCTTCATTGACTAAAATTCACTTTATCACATTTCCGTCTCGCGTCTCGATCACTTTCCACACCCACATGAAAGATGTCATACACTGTCTGTGCATCCATCTGTGATGATGTCTCGCTAGAACCGCCATATGGTGTCTTATCATTTGCTGTAAGACGTGCCACGAAATACTTCGTTCATTTGTGTGATCAGGCCATAATTGGGGGGACTCTACCGGATGAATACGGTGGATGTCCCAGTATGTCCCGCTGCCACGTATGCGGTGCTCCTGCACAGGGCTCGTCGTTTGGCGTCGTGTAAGTTGGTAGAATGCAGCACTGGAGGGAAAGATTGTTGCGCGCTCCGACCACGTGCCCTTCCAGTCTGCACCCAAGCACGTTTTTCGTGTTTCCCAAACATACTATTAAGGCACTCGAGCTAGCCTCTCCAACTCTGAGAGAGTACACACTGCAACTGACTCAAACACGACTTGTGCTGCTGACTTTACTACTTCAGCCCACCATCTGTCAGCAACAGAAAGTGTGCGTACCGAATGACTCACATCCGTCATATTATGGCATTGTGCTACCACTTTTTATCCAACACATGCAAAGACGCATGTGTGACTACTTGTTGTCTCCCATCTTGGTAGTGGCCTAATTATTGGGAGGTTTTGAAGTGCATTATCTATACGTGGTGTATCAAAAACAATCATCCGACCTGGGCCGTCTATATTTCTGGAACTAAGAAACATATACAATGAATACAATGAATTTTGTCCTTTGATGTACGAAAACTAAAAAAGTTATTTTCATCCTTTTCATTGGTGTTCAATATGCATCGTTGAGATGCACGGAACATGTCAATGCGGTGTTCAAATTGTACCAACACTGCAGCAAGCATGTCTGGAGTTACAGTTTCCACAGGTGCTGTTATGCGATGTCTCAGTTCATTTATTGCTGTTGGTAATGTAGGTACATAAAGAGTCTCTTACAAAACCATACATATATAATCACATATAGTCGGGTGCGGTGACCTTGGAGTCTAGTAGTCTAAGGGTGAGTGATTTAGTCCAGTGTGAACGATCCATCGTTCAGCAATCGTTTGATTTAGAAATTCCCACACTTCCAGATGCCACTGTCGCGGTGCCCCATCGCATTGGAAAATGAAGTCGTTCGAATCAAACTGTGGGAAGAGAAAGTTTTCAGGCATATCGAGATATATGCTTACTGTAACAGTGTTTCCGGCAAAGAAATATGAATCATACACATTTTCCCTCTAAACTGTACAAAATACATTAAATTTAGGAGAGTCTATTTTATGTTGTACACCTTCATGTGGTTGTCCCGTACCTCATATTGTCACATTATGACAGTTCACCTCTCTGTGTAAATGGAGTGTTGCCTCGTCACTAAACACTAACTGTGGGAGAAAACGGCCATCCTCCACCTTGACAAGAGTGAAATTATGGAACTTCACACGATGTATCGCCCTCACGAACAGCTCGCATTAGCTAAATTTAATATTGTTTGATGCATAAACGTCGACGCAGAGACGCCAGACGGACATCGGGGACGTGCTGAGCTCTCGAGCTGCACGGCGAACGGATTTCTGCGGACCCCTCGTGAAACTGTGGCGGATGCGTTTGACGTCTGTGTCAGGCATTCGGGGACGGCCCGGCGATTCGCCTTTCCGCAAACCTTCTCTTTCTCTTAATCGTTGATGCCATCATCTAATGCTCTGTGCTGTAGGAGGATCATCATCGTACCTTGTACGAAAGTCACGTCGAACACTTATTACTGCCCACACTGCGCAAAATGCAGAACACAAAACGCTTCCTGTCGCCGCGACACCATTTTTACTAGGACTGAAATGGTCGGACAGTGCTGCTGCCAAGCGGTAACCATGTAAAGCCGTAGGGTTTGCTCTTTCCAGCAGTACGCTATTCACGCACATATGTCGAATAACATAATAGTTACTTTTTTTAAAAAAATCGGTTGATCCTTTTTGATACACCCTGCATATTTACACTCTAAACAGTACCACCAATAAATTATCCCAGTGTGAAGGAAATCGTTAGATGTGATGTACGTGTAAAGGCAATAAATGATAACAATTGCTGTTAAATTGGGTGACTCATTCAGGAGAAAGTCATAACGCGTTGGGCCACCTCTGACCCTTAAGGAAGCAGCTATTCGACTTGATCTTCATTGATAAAGTTGGTGGATGTCCTCCTGACGGATGTCGTACCATATTCAGTTCAATTGATTTGTTACATCGTCAAAATCTCGACCTGGTTGCAAGGAGAATCCCATATAGCTCCAAAATTGGGGAGAGAGGTGGAGATCTTGTTGGCCAGTGTATTGTCACGTACGTACACACAGATGAAACTCTCAACATGTGTGATGCATAAAATATCGTCTACACTGAAAGCGTTCCCAGCAGAGGTTAACCCCTCGTAATGGCAAAAGGTGGTCATACCGCATATTGAAGTCCACTACCAGGTGTCTGGATACTTTTGATCCGATAGTGTATTTCAGAATGTTAGCAGTGGCCAGAATTTGGGACATTCGGCTTTGAGCTTAAAGCTGGTGCGAGGCGGTTCAAGATACCTCTAAAAATAGACACATCTGGCAGCATTAGAGAGAAATGTCCATCAAAGAAGCTGTGTTGCGCTCTCTACCTACAGTTCTTCTCGTGGGCGTCAGAGCCCCCGTACGCAAGAGGCCCCCTGGGTTTTATACTGCGGACACGGTAGTCGCGCCTGATGAGCTCTCAGAAATTATGAAATGTATTCGAAATTTCTATTATGGTGGAACAACAACTGTAAAATATACCGGAAACATGCACGATGTTCCGAAATTTCCGTTACAAACTCCTAGTGTAGATGGGGAATGAGTACACAATACTCGTATTCTGAATTGGAACCCATCTCCTGTAACGCACCGTTTCCTCGCTACAGCCGTCGGAAAACATGTTAGTAACGCGACCACTTGTACAAGTAAGTCATTAGCTGTGACCCAGTACATCGATAGTTCCACAATTCCACTCATTGAAAGGAAACTTGATAAGTTTTCAGAAACACTCTTCTTTACAATACGGCCTTTTGAAACTTAGGTGCGCTGCGTCTCTTTGTAGCACTGCAGTCACCCGTGCTGACGGTGAACGCACCATTATCTCAAAGTCGTTGCGCAGTTGTGGCGAAAAGCGTATGCCGTGAAGTTGGACGCTGCTGAGAACGAGCTTGATAAAGGCGACGAACTTCGCCATACAGTAGGATCATATCGGTGTATTCGGCAAAAGTGCACTCCGCAATATTTCTCTAATACTGAGAGACACTTGAGTGACGCACGAACCTTGTCAGAGTGGCAGGGCTGACGGTGAATGACATCCGACGTAAGCATCTTCCCCTACCCCTTCCGCCATCCCACGATGGCTACCCTGTTGCCTACCCACGTAGCAAACATGTATTCAAACGGCTGTAGCACGGAAAGTATACGTTTCCGTACGGGGGTTCAAATTAAAAATATTGTCGCTTAGTTCCCTCTAAAAGTGCTAGAATTTCGGAAAACTCTGTATCTGTCCAGTAAACTGTACAGCTGGTGTCGTACCACATTCGAAATATCCGATTATATTTCAGGATTTGGGTGTTATGGCATTTTGCAGAAACATTACAGAATTTTGCTGTATATTGTTATCATTAAAGTGAACTACCGTTTCTGTCTCCATACCATAAATCATAAGTACCATTTATATCGTTTCAAGCACTATTCAGCTGCTAGGTTTTAGGAAAAAATAATTGTATCATTCTCAAAATATCGGACAGAAGCGATATAGTTCCTACAAAGAACGCTAGCGAAGATGAACAAGTGCTCATGGTTCCTGATGTATGCATGTAACAGCCTATGTGTACTGCACATTGTTTTCTTCTCTCGTTCCGTACCACCACACCTGAAAGTTTCCTGTCCTACATCTTAGCAATAACGATAACGGTACATACTGAGGTAACAGAAAGGTTCTCTGTTATAATTTTCCGATACAAGGACATAATCTCAAATTTATGCATTTTTCCATCTGCATCATTTTAGAAAGGTTGTAACATCTTCGTGGGATCCCTCTATTTTTGTAGGCACCGGTATCTATAACTTTGACGCTCTGTAGCGTCGCTGGATGACGTTTTCAGAAGTAGATTCCTATGTAAAACTTCATCAGTTACGTCCCCTGAACAGCCCTGAGTAGTGTGAAGCATGATTTGTGAAACACCCTGTATAAAGAATGAATAACATCAGGGAATGGACTAGAATCCTGTCTCACTCACTTGTCACGTATTTCCTTTCTTTCATGTCCTTCAACTCGTACAGCTGCTGTCTCGTTTCTGGTGGAGTTCTAAGTAATGCTTCGCTCGCTATATTTTATTCCTGGTTGCATCTTAAATTCAAACTGTATATTCTGGTCAACATCGTCAAAAGTTTTTTCTGTATCGAAAGATGTTATAAATATGGGTGCTGTACCCTCCAAATTGATTTTCCTCTAAATCAGCTTCTGTAAGGTGCTCCATTCCTCTGCAAATAGATTGTATCAGTATTTTCAGCTAGGAGTTATCATAGTGGTGGTTTGAAAATATTCGCACTGACCACGAGTTGCCTTATTTGGTATTGGTGCTATTACGCTTCTCGTTTAGTGTGAGGATTTAGCGGGTATTTCAGCCGGCGTACTGGTTCAGGAATGGAGCAGCAAATCCCGGCAGAGTGAGTCCACTGGTAGCGAAGCCCTGCGCTACAGACAACTGACTGTGTGAGGGACCAGTAGCGACACCTAGCAGCGATGTGGTGAAAAGGAAATAGTATTGCTAAAAGTTTTATCCACGATTTTTAGCATTTAGAATGGAGATATGGCACGGAATTTAATAGAAAAAGAAAACAGCTATAGTAGCAGTCTCTCTCTCGCAATGCAACAATAGTACAACAACAATAGACCAACTGAATCTGTAGAGGTAGTAATAAAATTTATTTTCTGACCTGCAAGATACTTTCATATAAAGCTGAGCCTGAGAGGATGTCAGCTAACTACCGTCAGAAATATAATATGAAACATGTAGACCTGTCAGTAAAATCGTCAAGAAATTCGTTTTTTAAATGTTAAATGTTATCTGTTTAATTTAACATTTAGCTCACATAAAACCAGGATAATTATCCTCTTTCATACAAAGAAAGAGAGTACCTCATTAGTGACCTGTGTCATATCATAATCTCATTTTGACTCTTGAATAATTAAAAAAAATTTGATATAATATTTTGCATTTCTTTTGACATTGAAACAATTTATCCTGTTCCTGCACTGAGAATGTACTAAGTAAATATGTAATATATGTATCAGTATTATAGCCAAATTTATTTTTCTAATTACTGATTATTAAATACCAAAACAGCTTCCAATTTCTTGTAGTTATCTTAGCAGCATTTAGAACAAAAACGAAAATAAAACGTATTAGTTTTTTTTAGTAAGGATATTATTTCATTGTTGTAATCCTACAAATGTTCATGATACTATGCTGTTTCTTTTGACAGTGAGATATAATATGTAGAAAGTACCTGGAAAATATATGCAGATGTGGTCTGGTGAAGAAAGTGTGCCTATTGAAATTTAAAATAAGTGATTGCAGCAGCATAATGAGGTATATTTTGTAGTGAGGGAGTGAGCTCCACGTGGGATCCGAAGCACGGACCCCACGGGGGTGCCCGGCATGCGCCACATGCCAGGGCAGAGGTGGAGGCTAGTGTTCGGAAATCTGAAAATTCCAGCGCCGGCCGGGGATTGAACCCCGGCCCGGCTGGGGCGAATAGCCCCAGCCGAGGCGCTGGAACGTTCCAGACCCCCTTACCACTAGACCACCGGGGACCCCGGCCGTTTCCTGCTCTGAACTCGGTCTGGTAGTCCTGTCACACTTCCTGTTGTCGGCTGTGTTTACATCGGACGCTGAGTGGCATAGTGTAGCCGGCAACATTAGAACGCTGTGAGGGGGAAGTGTTTACCTCCGACTAGTAGCTGTCCCCCCTACCCAGGTGAAGTAGCTTTACAGTTACCAAAGACATTTGAAATCAGCCTTTGCGACTGTATGCAGTCGACGGTTGTTAATCGTTTGTTTCAACCTGTTCCCAAATGCCTCGAGAAAACCGAAGTAACTTCTTCACTAATCGAGGCGACTGTCATATGAAAACGACCCGCAGACATTCTATAATTACAAGTCAACGCCTAGCTTACACCAGATAATTCTGTCTGTTTCATCAGTTGTTTTAACAGTGCACGAAATACCACAGCATATTATTAATCCGTTGCAAATAAATTTCTGTGTGTGCAGTTCAGGTCTGGGCCGTAGAGTTTTCGTGAAAACGTCGGGATAAAATCGTAACATGTGTTTCATATTAATATGAAATTTAGTTAACAATATCTTTATTACAGTGGTCACACTCACAATTTTGGACTTTTCAGTGGCTGGGGTACGATATAGCCTTTGAGTACGTTATCGCGTTGCGCAATTTCTTCCTTTTTTTCCGACTCTGAGGGAGCTGTCACCTTCTCTCAGCGCTGCCCTATTTAGGCTTCTGGGAGGGCTTTTCTCACGTTTTCTGTAATGTAAATATTCTCTAAAAGTCCTGAGACGAACTCTTCCTATGTGTCGTAGGTTTAAACTCAATATAGATTTTCGTTTATATTCCAGCGAATATTTTTATTTTCTGTTACTCCTAGCGGCGCTCCCTAAGCTGTTCATCGCAATGACACACAAATGAGAATCCTAGCTAACAGCTTCACCAGTTTATAATTTTACATAAAGATGATTCCTAACAATGACCCGCATATGCCAATACAGGCAATAAGTGACAACCACGTGGACTTAACCTTTGTTTGCGCACTGTCAGTCTCGTAATTAATAGTGATTCAAATCTGACGCCATTTTGTCACACAAGGAACTTCGACCACGGAGAAAGTAGACGTTTTTCACTTTAGGATATTTTCCAGGAAGTTTCCGACATTCGTAAAACAGAAACGAGTTTCGACGCTGTGGAATGCAACGAGAAGTAGCAGGTAACGAATTGTTTCGGGATTCCACCATCCAAGCTGCAAACGATCATCGAGCGGAAAGATAATGTTGCTCATAAGTATTAAAAAGCGGGAGCAAGCAGACCGGGCGAGGCGAAAGTTTATAGTATTGCCTTACTCAATGCAGGGTACAAAAGGTATTTGTCGGAGGTTATAGCTTAACGGAACGCTAAATCATTAACGGTTAGTCTGGGAACCGAAGTCTCAGATACAAATAAGAAGTGACACGCTAAATCCAAAGGCATAAGGTGGTTTATAAGAAATTTAGTTCACAAAATGCATCCATTCGTAACAGTTTGTTCAGTATTGAAAAATGAATGAAGCTGAATGTATGTATTTTCGAACATTTGTGTGTACCTTCCATTTCAAATACTAAAGCAAATAACATGTAAGAAAACTGGAAATACGTTAGTAAAAAGAAAATAAAAATTTTATTTCGATTTTTCCTGATTTCATCTAAAGTCGAGTTAAATAGAATTAATTATTCGAACTTCGAATTGTGCAGACTCGATTGTAACGGTCCCTTGCGCTTCGAATTTTCTAGTCAGGAGTAATGTCTAAAAAGTAAAAACAAATCTTTTCGTACTACTATCCACGTTGCAGTGGATGCTGGTTTGGTTGTCCTTTTTAGTATATCAGTATGATCATAGAGTCATAATCAACGTACACAACGCTGTTACGGTATAAAAGTACTTTGGTAAAAATAAAAGTCGCGTAAGAATGCGCTTTTGCCATGCATCCCAACTCCCTAAATCCGCCATCAGGCAAAAGAAAGTGAATACTCTTTCCTTTGCTTTCACCCTTCATCAATGACAATTGATAATGACTTGGCAGCAGAGACCTGTTTAGCTTGAGTGAGTGCTTAAACGGAAGGCATTGACGAATAAAAATACAAAACATATATACGTAACGTCACGTAACCATGAAGAAAAGCAGACTTGGTGTATTTTACCATATAAGTTAATTCTTTTAAAACATCGTAAGTAGAATTAACAATTTCGGTCGCTTTCAACATCTAGGAATGTTCTTTATAATAGATAAGTTTCTGATATTTACTTATAGCATTCTTGTGTCTTTTCCCCTTGCATTTGGAGTTGTCTTCTCTGACTGCAGATTTTTGAGCAGCAGTGATGTCATTATCCTACATTTATGTTGGTCTGCAGCGCTGAGGTTGATCCCTCACCTGTGGTCGAGTGAGAGATCATTCCAAAGTATGGCAGGCAGCGAAAGACTTTGCGAGGGGCCGATCGTAGGGCCTCCAGAGGAACCTTCTTGGAACGCAAATTCGTGGTGTTCACAGAAGGTGAGTTTGCTGGTGGTTCGGAACTCCAGTAATAGGCGCGTAATTGGGCCCCCTTAGTAACATGGCTGCCAAAGTGTGGAAGGATGGCAGTGTGCACAAGGTGGAGGAGTCAGTCCTGATTTCTAAAGAGTGCTTCCGGATGCCATGAAGAGTACAGGGTGCACCCAACTGCAGGTGGTGGCCCCAGTCGGTGCCAATGGCTTGTGTCGCTTTGGATTGGAGGAGATTCTCTCTCCTTTTGTTTAGCGGAAATGGTAAAGACTGCCAGTCTTGCTTGCGAGATTAAAGCGGAGCTCACCATCTGCAGCATCATCGACAGAACCGACTGTGGTCCTTCGGTGCAGAGCCGAGTGGAAGGTATGAATCATAGGCTCAGGCGGTTATGTGACTGTGTAGGCCTCAGAGTCCTTGACTTGTGCCATAGGGTAGTGGGTTTCTGGATTCCGCTTAATAGGTCAGGAGTCCACTACACGGGTAGTGGGGGCGGCTGGGGTGCATTTTTAGGTTAGAGTGTCCCAGGAAAACATAGAAATGGCGTCTGTCTAAAAGGGGGCAGGTAACACACAGTAAGGAGGTTGTAGAAACGATCGGTGTTGTAAATTATCGTAGCTGTGTTGGGAAAGAACCAGAGCTCCAGGCCCTAATAGAAAGCACTGAAGCTCAAACAGTTATAGGTACGGAAAGCTGGCTAAAGCCGGAAATATGTTAAGCCGAAATTTTTTCAAACGGCCTAACAACGTTCAGAAGGGATAGATTAAACATAGTTGGTGCTGGAGTATTTATTGCTGTCAGAAGTAGTTTACCTTGTAGTGAAACTGAAGTAGATAGTTCCTGCGAAATAGTTTGGGTAGAGGCTGTACTTGTCAATCGGACTAAACTGGATCGTTTTACCGACCCCCGAGTGAGAGGATATAGTTGCTGAACAGTTCAAAGAAAACGTGAGTCTCATTTCAAAAGGTACCCCACTCACACAATTATAGTCGGTGGTGATTTCAATGTATCCTCGATATGGTGGAAAATTTACACGTTTAAAGCCGGCGGCAGGCTTAAAACGTCACCTGAAATAGTACTGAATGCTTTCTAAAAAAAGTATTTTGAACTATTAGTTCGTGAGCCCACTCGAAGCATAAATGGTTACGAAAGCGTACTTGACCTCATAGCAGCAAATATTCCTGGATGAATAGGTAGTATCATGACGAATACAGGGATTAGCGACCACAAGTCAGTTGCCTGTACACTGAATAGTGTAACACCTACAACCATCAAAAAGAAACTTAAAGTACATCTGTTTAAAAAAAGCTGACAATGCTCTTAACGATTTTTAAGGAAACAGCCTCCACTCCTTCCGATCTGATCATGCAAGCGTAGAAAAGGTGTCGAATGATTTCAGAGAAATAGTATCGATTGCAATTGAGAGATATATATACCACATAGATTAATAAGTGATGGTACTGATCCCCCATGGACAAAACGGGTGAAATCGCTGTTGCAGAAGTAACGAAAAAGCATGCCAAATCTAAAAGAATCCAAAATCCGCAAGACTGGCAATGTTTTGCAGAAGTTCTAAATATAGCGGTTACTACAGTGCGAGATGATCTTGATAATTTCCGCAACAAAACTCTGTTTCGAAATCTGGCGAGAAACCCAGAGATTCTGTTCATGCATAGAGTACACCAGTGTCAAGACGCAATCAGTACCTTCACTGCGCGAAAGTAACGGTGGAGTCACTGATGACAGTGCTACTAAAGTAGAGTTAAGAAACGTGGTTTTCCGAAACTCCTTCAGCAAAGAATACGAAGCAAGTATTCCCGAAGCCCAGTCAACAGAAAGTGCCAAAATGAGAAGCATATATCCTCGGTGTAGCAAAGCAGCTTAAATCACTTATTAAAGGCAAGGTTTCCGTTCCAGATTGTATACCAGTCAAGTTCCTCTGAGTGTGCTGATACAATAGGTCCATGTTTAGTAATTATATACAACCGCTCACAGAAAGATCCGTACCTAAAGACTGGAAAATTGCTCAGGTCACACCAATTTCTTAAAGTACTGCCTTTTGTGATGTTTAACAAAACTGTTGGCAAGCGTACTTGTTATACAAATGGGGACGGCAAAGGCTTAAGGTCGTAAAAAAAATTTCAGCGTTAAACTGGAAATAGTTGTAGGAGAGTATCAGAAGTAATAACCTAATGACATCTTTAATTTCTTGTACATTAGGTTTTTGTGTTGGAGAAGATTCTCATCAGTAATTTTAATAGTCTCATAAATGTGAATGTTAGCAAGTAAATTAACTACGTTAAAGGATACGGAATTACCATCATCAGAAATGGAAAAGTTTTTAATTTTAGCTGTTAGTTAAAGGGAATTTTTGACAGTGTAGTTTTCTGCAAAGACATAATACTCTTTAAATGGTGTACGAGATTTTTTGCCGATTTCGTAGAAGCGCCGTCTGTATAGTTAACACTGTGGACAGGAAGCGAAGGCGGCGTGCAGTCGGAGGCGATGCTGGGTTCGTAGCGGTGGGCACCAATTGTCGGCTACGACGGGACTGCCCGGGAGGCACACTCACACTCCAGTGGCCGCACGTGTCACGGTGGATGCAGCAGAAGGTCCATAGCAGCAGTGACCCTGTCGCGGATGCGTGCACCACCTGTTCTAGTGTCTCGTGTACACGAAGGACCTCTGCGGACCGAGCTGCAACTTTCTTAGCTCGCTGGACTGTGCAGTTACTGATTTACAGGGGCTATGCTCTATGCAGCCTGCCTGGCAGAGGTATGTTGCAGGGTGGCATCAGAGCCTGACGGCTTCCGCGACTGGACAAATGAACTGGCGATAAAAAAAAATCACAGCAACAAACGAACAAAAAATCATGTAGAGTAATGAAATTTCGGGAATACGTCTGTCTATGTAGGATATTTAAGTAATTAACATTGCAGCATCACAGGGCAACGTAAGCGCGAAATAAGCCGTTGCAAAAGTGACATGCTGGTAAGTTAATAACAGATGTAACGATCAGAATGTTGAATGCAAACATTGAAACGGGCATGCATTGTGTTGTAATGGTGTGCGATGTCAGTTTTGTGTCGCAAATGCCGGTGGTTTGGGGGTCAGTGAAATGCATGCTACTGGGCGCCTTGGCTCGGGGCTGTCCGTGAAGTAATCGATTATTATTTCGTTATGTCGTCGACTGCTGTTCGAATTGCTACTGCAGAAGAAATGTGATGTGCCAGAGACGTACGACAGACACGACTGCCTTCCCTCTTGGTAGCGCCACGTGACCGGTCGGAGCCCGAGCTTTTTGCAACCGTACATTCTCGCGGTCACCGCTGCCAGTATACAGTGCTACATTTTTGCCAAGTCTCCTGCGAAATCGCTGGAGGAACATCCAGCTTCTCGTGTCCCTATTACACGACCTCGTTCAAACTCGTTAAGATGACCGTAATGGCGTCTCTGTCTCCTCAAAGGCATTCTTGGCTAAGATCGAACCACCACGTCCAATCTAGAAGGTAACTAACGCTCACAACCGCCACGGCGTGTATTTACAGCAGACCTGATCTGCACCCTCACAGTGCCCCCCCCCCCCTACTAACACCATTCTTATGCGACTGGCGCGAAATTTAAATCGACACTATTTTTTAATTGTAGAAACACGCCTACCAACTTTCGTTTATCTCTCACAACTGCTTGTGGTGTTGCGATTTTTTCCGTCGTAGCACATCTGCAATGTAACGTCCACTGTTCAAAGTGCCGCCAATGCGGACAAGAGGTGACCGAGACCTGTAACCAATTGCTCCCCATACCATCACGCGGGGTGATACAGCAGTATGTCGATGACGAATACACGCTTTCGTGATGCTGTAAACAGAACCTGCATTCATCCGAAAAAATGACGTTTTGCCATTCGTGCAGCCAGGTTCGTCGTTGAGTACACCATCGCAGGCGCTCTTGTCTGTGATGCAGCGTCAAGAGTAACAGAGCTCATAGTCCATGCTGCTGCAAACGTCGTCAAACTGTTCGTGCAGATGGTTGTTGTCTTGGAAACGTCCCCACCTGTTGACTCAGGGATCGAGACGTGGCTGCACGGTCCGTTACAGCCATGCGGATAAGATGTCTGTCACCTAGACTGCTAGTGATACGAGGTCGCTGGGATCCTGCACGGCATTCCGTATTACGCTCCTGAACCCACCGATTCCATATTCTGCTAACAGTCATTGGATCTCGACCAAGCAGCAGTGTCGCGCTGCGATAAACCGCAATCGCGATAGGCTAGAATCCGACATTTATCAAAGTCGGAAACGTGATGGCACGCATTTCTCCTCCTTACACGAGGCATGACAACAACGTTTCACCAGACAACGCCGGTCAACTGCTGTTTGTGTATGAGAAATCGGTTGAAAACTTTCCTCATGCCAGCACGTTGTAGGTGTCGCCAATGTTGTGTGAATGCTCTGGAAAGCTAATTATTTGCATATCACAGCATCTTCTTCCTGTCGGTTATATTTCGCGCGGGTAGCAGGTCATCTTCGTAGTATAGCAATCTTAATGGCCATTAGTGTACATAGGAGTCACTTTTTTCCAGTCACTTGGGACTTTGCGTTATGCGAGAGATTCACGATAAATGCAATCTAAGTAAGGGGCCAATGCCGTAGAGTACTGTTTGTGAAACCGAATCGGTATTCGGTCAGGACCTGACGACTTATTTGCTACCAAATGTTCCAGCTGCTTCTCTAGGCTAGGAATGTTCATTACCGTGGTGTCGACACGAGAGTGTAACGACTGCATGTTTCTACGATTCTGCTGCGTGAAATATTCCTTAAACATGAAATTTAAAACTTGAGCATTCCTTTTGTTGTTTTCTACTAGCACACCAGGCTGAAGCTTCGCCCCCCACTCAGCGGTTTTACGCAGGACCAGAATAGTCTCGCGATCTCTTCAAGATAATTTGTTGAGGTATGACGGCGGCAGCTTTATGCTCGAGCTTCGATCTTTCCACAGACGCACGAATCTCTACTAACCTTGAATTGTTGTTAGCGTGCTCTCTGTTGAACTGAGTGTGCAACAGTCTCTGCTTCATCATCATTTTCCGCAATGTATATTCTCCATCCTTCATTCGCTTACTAGGCACATACTTTTCCACAGCACGATTTAGGATCTGTTCAAACTTGGCTTATAATTACTCTACACCCATCATACTGGAACTAAATAATGTCCATTCACTGTTTGAAATTCTAACAACCGCTTTTCTGCTCAACTACTCTCCTAGCTTTCTTGATTGATTTAATAACTTAAGTAACCATCGTCGCTACGGCAACGTCATTATCACTAACGCCTGTCTCTGTAGTGACACCCTCGGTGAGTCCAGGCATCTTTGTAGCTACATGCTCTAAAATACTTACATCAAAAAAAGTATAGCATCACTTCGGTTGGTTCCGGAAACTATTCCAATTTTTTGTACAGAGATCGATATAAACATCGTTTCCGCCCTTATTATTGCTCATAAAAATGGCACATGGCATGTTGTACCACCGTATAGCGAGACCTTCAGAGTCGGTTGCCCAGATTGGTGTACACACCGGAACCTGTAATACCCACTACCACGTCCTCTTGAATTAATGCACGCCTGTATTCGTCGTGGAATACGATCCACAAGTTCATCAAGGCAGATTGTCCCATTCCTAACGGTGATTCGGCGTAGATCACTCAGTGTGGTTGGAGGGTCACGTCGGCCATAAACAGCCCTCTTCAGTCTGTCCCAGGTATGTTCGATAGGGTACATGTCTGGAGAAAAATGGTTCAAATGGCTCTGAGCACTATGCAAATTGACTTACGAGGTCATGAGTCACCTAGAACTTAGAACTAATTAAACCTAACTAGCCTAAGGACATCACACACATCCATGCCCATGGCAGCATTCGAACCTGAGACCGTAGCTGTCGCCCGGCTCCAGACTGTAGCGCCTAGAACCGCTCTGCCACTCCGGCCGGCACATGTCTGGAGAATATGCTGGCCACACTAGTCGGGCGATGTCGTTATCCTGAAGGAAGTCAGCCACAAGATGTGCACGATGGGGCCGCGAATTGTCGTCCATGAAGACGAATGCCTCGGCCATATACTGTATACTGCCGATCTCGTTGCACTAAAAACGAAATTAAAAAATCGGTCGGAGGATGGCATTCACGTATTGTACAGCCGTTGCGTCGCCTTCCATGACCACGAGAGAGTACTTCGGCCCCACATAATGCCACCCCAAAACAGCAGGGAACCTCTATGTTGCTGCACTCGCTGGACAGTGTATTTAAAGCTTTCAGCCTGACCGGGTTGCCTCCAAGCACGTCTCCGACGATTGTCTGGTTGAAGGTATATATGAGACTCATCGGTGCAGAGAACGTGATGCCAATGCTGAGAGGTCCATCCGGCATGTTGTTGGGCCCATCGGTACCGCGCTGCACTGTGTCGTAGTTGCGAAGATGGACCTCGCCACGGACGTCGGGAGTGAAGACGTGCATCGTGCAGGTTACTGTGCACTGTTTGAGTCTTAACACGACGTCCTGTGGCTGCACGAAAGGCATTATTCAACATGTTGGCTTTGCTGTCGGGGTACCTCCGAGCCATAATCCGCAAGCAGCGGTCATCGATTGCCGTAGTCGCCCCCGGGCATCCTGACCGAGACATGTCATCGACATCGCTTTCGTTTACTCCGACTCGCCTTGACAATTCACTTGTTGAGAGCCCTTCCTGGCACAAACGAACAATGCGGACCGCTGTAGGCACGGTTGAACTACAGACAACACGAGCCGTGTACCTCCTTCGTGGTGGAATGACTGGAACGGATCGGCTGTCGGACCCCGTCTGTCTAATAGGCGCTGCTCATACACGGTTGCTCACATCTGTGGTCGGGCTTAGTGACATCTTTAAAAAGTCAAAGGGACTGTGTATCTGATACGATATCCACAGCCTACGTTTATCTTCCCGAGTTCTGGTAACCGGGGTCACGCAATTTTTTTTATGTGTGTATTTCCATTGTATGTGCTCTCTCGAACTAGGTGCTCAAGACAGTTTTTTTCGAAAACATGTTCAACAGTACTCTGCAAGGCTACTTATGTGGAAACCTTGTAATGAATCCATCGGTGTCCTTGTCTATGCTCGGAACTAATACTGCACGATTTGGGTACTTCCGCACTACTGAGCGTAGACTTTCTTTGAATAACTCTGTCTCGACGGAATCGGGAGGCCGTTAATAACATCCAACAATTACCTTCTTTTCACCTAGACCTGTTGTGCGTTACCAGATAACTTCACAGCCACACTGAAATCCGACTTGAGTAGAAACAACATTTTTGTCGCCCTCGGTAAACGCTTCCCCATCAGTGGCGTTTAACATGTCTTTTCGTTACACGTTTCACGAATCGCTAAACATTTCAGAGCTTTATACAGCTCTCGGTCCCGAGAATAATTTGTGTGTGACGAATTTCAGAGAGGGCAGTAAAGGCGAAATATTAGGGATACGCGATGTCTGTTCTTTGTGACATGTTTGAATAAACGGACAGCACGCTTTCATATAACTGATTCGCCTCTACGAGCAATGAATCATGTAGCAGCGGACCCCGGGTTGCATACATTTTTTCTCATTGCCGCTGA
Organism: Schistocerca gregaria; assembly: GCF_023897955.1. Classification (NCBI taxonomy): domain Eukaryota; kingdom Metazoa; phylum Arthropoda; class Insecta; order Orthoptera; family Acrididae; genus Schistocerca; species Schistocerca gregaria. The sequence goes on along the minus strand of NW_026061914.1, from coordinate 957,228 downwards.
TTCCGCGCAAGGTCTCAGTGCAGCTTACCTTAATAGTTCCTTCCGTTTCCTTTCTCCTCGCTTCAGTCTACATAAAAAGGAAAAATAGCCGGCGGCGAAGATGAGCCGGAAGACCGAATTATACAGGTTGCACGAGAAATATTAGGCATTGACATAGGTAAGGTAGACACTGGATGGTACGTGGATTATAAGGTGCTTCGAAATCTCATCCAATAATTGTCAAATTTGTCTCACACCGAAAAAGGACGCAGATCTTCAGCCACGAGAAAAAATAGTTAGCAAGGGCAGGGCTTACAATAAGACAAGATCTTACACTCCTGGAAATTGAAATAAGAACACCGTGAATTCATTGTCCCAGGAAGGGGAAACTTTATTGACACATTCCTGGGGTCAGATACATCACATGATCACACTGACAGAACCACAGGCACATAGACACAGGCAACAGAGCATGCACAATGTCGGCACTAGTACAGTGTATATCCACCTTTCGCAGCAATGCAGGCTCCTATTCTCCCATGGAGACGATCGTAGAGATGCTGGATGTAGTCCTGTGGAACGGCTTGCCATGCCATTTCCACCTGGCGCCTCAGTTGGACCAGCGTTCGTGCTGGACGTGCAGACTGCGTGAGACGACGCTTCATCCAGTCCCAAACATGCTCAATGGGGGACAGATCCAGAGATCTTGCTGGCCAGGGTAGTTGATTTACACCTTCTAGAGCACGTGATACATGCGGACGTGCATTGTTCTGTTGGAACAGCAAGTTCCCTTGCCGGTCTAGGAATGGTAGAACGATGGGTTCGATGACGGTTTGGATGTACCATGCACTATTCAGTGTCCCCTCGACGATCACCAGAGGTGTACGACGAGTGTAGGAGATCGCTCCCCACACCATGATGCTGGGTGTTGGCCCTGTGTGCCTCGGTCGTATGCAGACCTGATTGTGGCGCTCACCTGCACGGCGCCAAACACGCATACGACCATCATTGGCACCAAGGCAGAAGCGACTCTCATCGCTGAAGACGACACGTCTCCATTCGTCCCTCCATTCACGCCTGTCGCGACACCACTGGAGGCGGGCTGCACGATGTTGGGGCGTGAGCGGAAGACGGCCTAACGGTGTGCGGGACCGTAGCCCAGCTTCATGGAGACGGTTGCGAATGGTCCTCGCCGATACCCCAGGAGCAACAGTGTCCCTAATTTGCTGGGAAGTGGCGGTGCGGTCCCCTACGGCACTGCGTAGGATCCTACGGTCTTGGCGTGCATCTGTGCGTCGCTGCGGTCCGGTCCCAGGTCGACGGGCACGTGCACCTTCCGCCGACCACTGGCGACAACATCGATGTACTGTGGAGACCTCACGCCCCACGTGTTGAGCAATTCGGCGGTACGTCCACCCGGCCTCCCGCATGCCCACTATACGCCCTCGCTCAAAGTCCGTCAACTGCACATACGGTTCACGTCCACGCTGTCGCGGCATGCTACCAGTGTTAAAGACTGCGATGGAGCTCCGTATGCCACGGCAAACTGGCTGACACTGAAGGCGGCGGTGCACAAATGCTGCGCAGCTAGCGCCATTCGACGGCCAACACCGCGGTTGCTGGTGTGTCCACTGTGCCGTGCGTGTCATCATTGCTTGTACAGCCCTCTCGCTGTGTCCGGAGCAAGTATGGTGGGTCTGACACACCGGTGTCAATGTGTTCTTTTTCCATTTCCAGGAGTGTACAAAGGACCATCTAAGGATTTAAAACAACGCCACACCCCATTTCGGCCTTCAGAATGTATGTACTCTGGGCGGCAGCATAATTAAGACCGCCCCCCCCCCCTGAAAAGAATGCGTTTAGAAACGTGTCAGAACTGAACAGCATCAAGAGAAACTATGCGAGCCAAAGCGAAAACCTAGCACCTCTCACCTTAATTTAATACTAATCTTTTGCAACATCTCTCCTTCTCTGAATGCTATCTTGAAATTGCATCTACTCTCCAACTATCTCTGTTTCTGTGCCTTTACCTATTGTTCTTGTAACTGTAACTCCGTAATTATCTTCCTGCTAGTGTCTTCGACTGTTACCGTTAACTGTAGTATTACTTGATCTGAAACTATTTGCCTGAAATTCTTTACATTGTATGCTATAGCATACAACTGTAGCTATTGTTATTTTCCTGGTTACCTTACTCGCTCACCTACTCGGTTTAAACTGCCGAGAGAAATATCGCAATCACTATTATTGTAGTAATTCCTAACTTGTTGGCATTCTTCGTTAATTTTATAGCGAACTGCTTTTCGTCCCCTGACACATCGTATCTATTCTCGACGGCACCCCTTCACAACGAATACTCTCCGCTCCTCTCTACTCCGTACTGTAACTGGGTTTTCTCTGTTTGTGATGGTCATCTATCAGGATGAGCACTACTGCAAAGGGCATTTGATTCTAAAGCATTATGTCAGGGTGAAAAACACTAAATAAATTACTTTTTCTCTCTTAACAACATTTTTGCAGGGTGGGTTCATCCTTGGCTCAGGTATGAGGTAGAATGAAACAGCAGTTTTACATAAGATAACTTTTATTGAAAGTTTTGTACAAGGGTTTCTGGCTGGGATACTGGCAACTGTGTCGTTTGCGAAGCCTTCTGCTTGCGTGAGCGGCGGCGTCTGATTACGCACGGCGGTGTGTATCTCGTGTCGCCGTTTCGCCCAGTTGACTGGAGACGCGCATCGCGAGGTGGTCCGTTTAATTATTGAGGAAGAAGTCGTGAATCGGACGGTGACGACTCGGATGTGCGCTGTCTCCTTCCCGTCCTCACGAGTCACTCGGGTACATAAACATCTGGCCTCAAATACCTTCTGTCTTCTGGCGCCGAGGCTGCTGCTTGCTATTCCATTACAGCGGCGGACTCGGTGCTTCTGTGTACGATGTAGTATCTTCCTGCATGACGGTCTTGAGCACCGACTGTACCGGAACTGAACTGAAAGCTACTCCTGTCGGGCCCACTGCGTCTCGCGTACTTATTCACTTCACTTCACTGGAGGTGAACAACATCGCTGTCGTTGCCTCTTTTGTCACGTCGAAAAGCTTCGCGAAGAATCTTCTTAACGTCGGTCACTGGCTCTCGGAATGTAGGCGAGAGCCTTTGATCACGTGTGACAATTGAGAAACACGTGAGCCGGACGGGCGATGCCCTGACGGCTGAATCGACAGCTTCTGCTTACGTGGGGGAGGACGATAGCTTCTCCTGAATGTGCTGACTTCGCGATCATTGCCTCTTCTGCTCTGCCCGTTGTTTGCCAGAGTGTAACTCTTCTAAGCTAAACGAAGTTTCTCATTAATTTTAAATTTCTACTTCACTTCACCTTGATTTCACTAATTTATTTCCCTATCTTAAGTACCACTCAACAGTATTTGCGCCGATCTCCGTGCACTGTTTTAGGAAAGTGTAATGCCGTCACTACACGGACGGTGTTGTGAACATCAGTCTTGAGCGTGCCAAGTTGAAAGTGCTGCCGAACGCTCTGACTTGTGCATAAAGCATGTGCGTGTCAACGTGGTACACGCGACCGCAGCGGCAGCATCTGGGTTGTCCGCCCCGGTAGCTGAGTGGTCAGCGTGACAGATGGGTTCGATTCCTGGCTGGGTTGGAGATTTTCTCTGCTCAGGGACTGGGTGTCGTGTTGTCCTAATCGTCATCATTTCATCTCCAAGGACGCGCAAGTGGCGTCAAGTCGAAAGACCTGCACCAGGCGAGCGGTCGGGAGGCCCTCGTCACACGTTTCTCTCTATCACCCACTTTACAAAATGCATGGGCGTAAAATTCTTAAGCTAGCGCTATTAAAACGCGCCTTTCCTCTCTTGTCCACGTGAGAGTCACGTTGTTCTGCGTGTAGTGTCCACGGACATGTTATAAGGCAGAAAGAGAAGCTCCGTAACAAATAGCGCGATTCAAAGTCTTACTTTATATTTGTTCCTATTCAGCAGCAGAATCTTCACAACATGTGAAATAAAAAAGAATTGTTTTACACTTTCTTGTTATATCTTACTGCATGTAGTGCAATCTGTCTTGTAGATTAAACCATTCGAACAAACTCCATCCTCAGATGGAACGTACATATGTAACATCGAATATTAGAGAATATACTTTTATTGCACTGAAAAGAAAGTATCAGATCCTAACAGAAAAAGCGAAGACTAGTAATAAAAATATTCGGATCCACTGAGGCGCAAACAAGAATCACATTACCAGCTACCTCATCATTTCGCTCTACCGACTGTGACTGTCGAATGGCCATACATTGAATCTGACCTACTGAAAGTTTTAATGGTAGATACGTTATTAACTGACACTGAAATATGACAGATTGTATCAACGACAATGCGTTTCTTATGGATCCTCACTGTGCCCGTTTACAGTCTGTCCCCACTCTGGCTACCCAGCCACGTCACGGGGCGCCTCCACAGGCTGTCTCACGACGCAGTACCGCCCTGCCGCGGCGCGCGCTTTAAGTCGGCGGCGACGCCGTCTGCATACACGGCCCGGCAGCGTTAATTTTTAGACGAGTGTTTTAGTACCGTAAAGAATACAAAAGACGATAGCTTCTTCCGAAACATAACGCTATAGAGTAAATAATATTAACATATGAACGTAAGTCGGGATTTTACTACAAACATGGAACCGAATGCCTGTTCATGTGAATGTACGTTCCTCTACTTCTACCCCATAAAGCGCAATGAAACTGTAGAATTTAAGAATTATTCTCACTTTGTGTTTCTACTAAAGGATAGAAGTTTTCTTTGAAGGATTGCGTTGAAACTTGACAGGTCTTGCAACACGATGAGTGTTTAAAAAGTAAAAAGAAATTTACAATTTCTTGTGTTGTACTAGTCCGATTTGCACTACATTTTTTGTCACTGCCTTCGTAAACGTACGTGAAAAGTATGTGGACAATGTTATATCCATTGGCTATTTGCTCTATTGTCAGCTGTCAAAAAGGATACAAGTGTTTTGGTAGCATCAACGATTATTTGTTTTGTGTAAAAACAGATTAGAGAATCTTTCTTACATAAAGAGTATGGAATTTTAGAAAAGTTAAATATTCCTTTTGGCGAGCCTGTTACGAGTAAAACTGGAGTTTTTTGTTTCACGACAATTTGTAGTTTCCGTAATGTCGGCACTATTTTTAGATTGATGTAAAAGCCCTCCATCGTTTGTGGAAGGATCGATTTTATGAAATTGTCTACGACGACGGGTTTCCTCCCAAAATTACTAGTTTTCCTTCGTGGCGATCCCTGTAAACCACGCGGTTTATTTTTGCGTTCCTTCCTTAGGCGTGACAGACGTTTGCATAAATTGGAGCCCTTTGCTTGGAACGGGTAACAGTTCTTTTCGTGTCACCTCCTTAACACACGCTGTAACGTAACAGACGATCGAACGCTCGTTACATCTACATCTACATCCATTCTCTGCAAGCTACCTGACGGTGTGTGGCGGAGGGTACCTTGAGTATCTCTATCAGTTGTCCCTTCTATTCCAGTCTCGTATTGTTCGTGGAAAGAAGGATTGTCGGTATGCCTCTGTGTGACCTCTAATCTCTCTGATTTTATCCTCATGTCTCTTCGCGAGACCTACGTAGGAGGGAGCAATATACTGCTTGACTCCTCGGTGAAGGTATGTTCTAGAAACTTCAACAGAAGCCCATACAGAGCTACTGAGCGTCTCCGTGCAGAGTCTTCGAGTTTATCTGTCATGTCTGTAACGCTTTCGCGATTACTAAATCGTCCTGTAACGAAGCGCGCGGCTCTCCGTTGGATCTTCTCTATCTCTTCTATCAACCCTATCTGGTGCGGATTCCACACTGCTGAGCAGTATTGAAGCAGTGGGCGAAAAAGGGTACTGTAACCTACTTCCTTTGTTGTCGGATTGCATTTCCTTAGGATTCTTCCAATGAATTTCAGTCTGGCATCTGCTTTACCGACGATCAACTTCATATGATCATTCCATTTTAAATCACTCCTAATGCGTTCTCCCAGTTGCTGACCTGCTATATTGTAGCTAAATGATAAGGGATTTATCTTTCTATGTATTCGCAGCACATTACACTTGTCCACATTGAGATTCAATTGCCATTCCCTGCAACATGCGTCAATTCGTTGCAGATCCTTCTTCATTTCGGTACAATTTTCCATTGTTACAACCTCTGGATATACTACAGCGTCATCCGCAAAAAGCCTCAGTGATCTTCCGATGATATCCTCAAGGTCATTTATGTATATTGTGAATAGCAACGGTCCTATGACACTCCCCTGCGGCACACCTGAAATCACTCTTACTTCGGAAGACTTCTCTCCATTGAGAATGACATGCTGCGTTCTGTCATGTAGGAACTCTTCAATCCAATCACACAATTGGTCTGATAGTCCGTATGCTCTTACTTTGTTCATTAAACGATTGTGGGGAACTGTATCGAAAGCCTTGCGGAAGTCAAGAAACACGGCATCTACCTGTGAACCCGTGTCTATGCCCTTCTGAGTCTCATGGACGAATAGCGAGAGCTGGGTATCACACGACCGTCTTTTCCGAAACCCGTGCTAATTCCTACAGAGTAGATTTCTAGCCTCCAGAAAAGTCATTATACTCGAACATAATACGTGTTCCAAAATTCTACAACTGATTGACGTTAGAGATATAGGTCTATAGTTCTGCACATTTGTTTGAAGTCCCTTCTTGAAAACGTGGATGACCTGTGCCCTTTTCCAATCTTTCGGAACGCTACACCGCTGCAAGAAGGGGGGCAAGTTCCTTCGCGTACTCTGTGTAAAATCGAACTGGTATCCCATAAGGTCCAGCGGCCTTTCCTCTTTTGAGCGATTTTAATTGTTTCTCTATCCCTCTGCCATCTCTTTCGACATCTACTATTTTGTCATATGTGCGACAGTGTAGAGAAGGAACTACAGTGCAGTCTTCCTCTGTGAATTAGCCATTTAGTAGTTCGGCCTTCAGTCTGTTTCAGTACCATTTTGGTCACAGAGTGTCTGACATTTCGTTTTGCTCCACCTACTGCTTTGACATAAGACCAAAATTTCTTAGGGTTTTCTGCCAATCAGTACATAGAGCTTTACTTTCGAATTCATTGAATGCCTCTCGCATAGCCCTCCTCACATTACATTTCGCTTCGCGTAATTTTTGTTTGTCTGCAAGGCTTTGGCTATGTTCATGTTTGCTGTGAAGTTCCCTTTGCTTCCGCAGCAGTTTTCAAACTCGGTTGTTGTACCACGGTGGCTCTTTTCCATTTCTTACGATCTTGCTTGGCACGTACTCATCTAACGCATATTGTACGATGGTTTTGAACTTTGTCCACTGATCCTCAACACTATCTGTACTTGAGACAAAACTTTTGTGTTGAGCCGTCAGGTACTCTGTAATCTGCTTTTTGTCACTTTTGCTAAACAGAAAAATCTTCCTACCTTCTTTAATATTTCTACTTATGGCTGAAATCAGTGATGCAGTAACCGCTTTATGATCGCTGATTCCGTGTTCTGCGTTAACTGTTTCGGGTCTGTTTGTCGCCAGAATGTCCAATATGTTATCGCCACGAGTCGGTTCTCTGTTTAACTGCTCAAGGTAGTTTTTCAGATAAAGCACTTTAAAAAAATTTCACTGGATTCTTTGTCCCTGCCACCCGTTATAAACGTTTGAGTCTCCCAGTCTAACGGGTGATCAAAAAGTGATAAACCATGGAATAATGTAGATAGAGAGTTAAAAATTGAGACACATGTTTGGAATGACATGGGGATTTATTAGAAAAAACAAATTCACAAAATGTCTGACAGATCTCTTACGCGCGTCGTTTGGTGATGATCGTGTGCTGAGCCGCCACTTTCGTCACACTTGGCCTTCTAGGTCCCCAGACCTCAGTCCGTGCTATTGTTGGCTTTGGGGTTACCTGAAGTCGCAAGTGTATCGTCATCGAGCGACATCTCTAGGGATGCTGAAAGACAACATCCAACGCCAATGCCTCACCACATACTCCGGACATGCTTTACAGTGCTTTTCACAACATTATTCCTCGATTACAATTACTGTTGAGGAATGATGGTGGACATATTGAGCGTTTCCTGTAAAGAACATCATTTTTGCTTTGTCATGCTATTCTGATCTGATGAAGCGCCACCTGTCGGACATTTTTTGAGCTTTTGTATTTTTTTTTTTTTTTTTTGTTCTAATCAAATCCCATGTCATTCCAAGCATGTGTCTCAATTTGTACCTCCCTATCTACATTATTCCGTGATTTATTCAGTTTTCAAATTTATACTGACTTCTTGGTCACCTGGTGTATCTGGCAAATTAAAATCTCCACCCAGAACTAGAACATGATGGGGAAATGTACTCCGCAAATAGCTCCTCTTCGTCTTCTGCAATTTTCTTGCAATGCAACGCTGTTATCCAGCACTTCCAGATACCGAAGTATGTCAGTGACTGATGCTGGCAACAAGGATCTCACGAACAGAAACGACGTATTGTACACCAATGCACGCCGATCTACGCCGCTAGACAGGTAACAGGCAACTGATTTTGGGTGCCCCTGGTGAGACAAGCCTCTACATCCTTACATTTGTCCTCTATCCATCCCTGCTTAGCCATTTTGCACTTCCTGTCGATTTCATTTTTGAGACGTTTGTATTCCTTTTTGCCTGCTTCACTCACTGTATTTTCATATTTTCTCCTTTCATCAGTTAGATTCAATATCTCTTCTGTTACCCAAGGATTTCTACTAGCCCTCGTCTTTTTACCTACTTGATCCTCTGCTGCCTTCACTATTTCATCTCTGAAAGCTACCCATTCTTCTTCTACTGTATTTCTTTCCCCCATTACTGTCAATTGTTCCTTTATGCTCTCACTGAAACTCTGTACAACCTCTTGTTCTTTCTCTTTATCCAGGTCCCATCTCCTTAAATTCCCACCTGTTTGCAATTTTAATCTACTGGTCATAACCAATAGATTGTGGTCAGAGTCCACATTTGGCCCTGGAAATGTCTTACAATTTAAAACCTGGTTCCTTAATCTCTGCCTTACCATTATATAATCTATCTGATACCTTTTAGTATCTCCAGGGTTCTTCCATGTATACAACCTCCTTTCATGATTCTGAAACCAAGTGTTAGCTACGATTAAGTTGTGCTGTGTGCAAAATTCTACCAGGCAGCTTCCTCTTTCATTTCTTAACCCCAATCCATATTCACCTACTACGTTTCCTTCTCTTCCTTTTCCCACTATCGTGTTCCAGTCATGGCGTAGCGTGCCATCATCATCAGATTACTCCTGTTGACTGACGTCCTATGCCGGCGGGCGGTGTGGTATATATACCTGTCGCCTCTCCCCTCCACTGACTCCGCGTATGGACCGAGGGATGTGCAGGCCGTGGAGGTCTTTCAAATTTCAACGCTTTTTTCATCAAAAGTGCAACAATGCTATTTGCTATTAAAGGTTTGAAAGCTACTGGAGTATGGCCCACGGACCAGTCCGTATTCACCGATGCAGATTTCCTCCCGGAAGACAAAACTGACATCGGACTTGAGAGGCCGTCAGATAAAGATGTTATTGTATCTGGAGCTGAACAGGTAAAAAAGACGACGCCAACAGGTTGGGTGATCCAGCTGGCAGGTTTCAGCGAATTGTAACTATGAACTACCGCCCAAGAATGACGAAGTTATTGAGGCTAATTGTTCTAGTCCTGCAACTGCTAGATCGTACATTTATGGGTGCACTTAAGACTCACTACAGCGAGAATATTTGGCAGTGGATGCTCCATGAAAGCAAACTTGTTGGATCCTATGATATAGTGTGTTTCTTTGGCAAGGGAAGGAAATACAGTAGAAGGATGAAGTAGTGAAGGCAGCAGAGGATCAAATAGGTAAAAAGACGAGGGCTATTAGAAATCTTAGGATAACAGAAGAGATATTGAATTTAATTGATGAAAGGAGAAAATATAAAAATGCAATAAATGAAGCAGCCAACAAGGTACACAGACGTCTCAAAAATGAGATCGACAGGAAGCGCAAAATGGCTAAGCAGACATGGATGGCTAGAGGACAAATGTAAGGATGTAGAAGCTTATCTCACTAGGGGGTCTTTGGCAAAGTTCTTTTCCTCTCTTTTCTTTAATAATGACTTCTAACTCTTTTTTGTACAGCAAATCAGTTGAAACAATGGTCTTTCCCCTCATCCATTCTCGGGAATACGAACATCAGGGCAACATAAGAACCTCCTGCACTCAGCAAACAGATGACCATTACTAGAGACCCACACTCAGCAGCAGTCAGAGAACAAATTTGGCGTTTACCTCTGCTTGCAGTATCAGTCTGAACTACACTAAGGCCTGTTTTCTAAACGTTCCATACACGATCTTCTGGATACTTATGTTTCCAGAATTCAGCTTATAGCAAGTCGTAGAATGAGTTAACTCTCTCATGCGAAAAGCGTTTTGCTCGAGCATATGATGTTCCAGTTGGCTTTCTAATCGAAAGCTTATCTTGATGACGTCGAAGAAAATGGCCAAGACAAGCCCTTCCATTCACAACTGCAAGTTGGTAGGCCATTTTTCTAACATCCATACTAGTAAAAGCATAGAATTTGGCCTCCATATAGTGTATGTAAACCACTAGTTCTCTTTCTAGGGCAGCTGGTTTTCTTCCAAACTTTTTAGTTTCAACATCTGTCAGGTATTAGCCTCATACACATACTGGCACAGAGTTGTTTTTGGGACAGCGCAATGTTTGCTTTTTTAACTCCCATGAGTTTTACTACAACAGCAGACACTGCCTCTCGCATTTTGTTTTTATCCCACACCTGCCTTTTACGGGTTCATTTAGGTGCCAGATTAGTCCTAGGCATCTGAAAACAGAAATAAAAACATTTTACGGTCTGCTTATAATATGGACCCTGGGGTCCACATTACAGTCACATACACCTTGTAAACTAGTGTAGACAGCTTAAAAATGCAATAATACCATACTTTTAATCTATTTGAAACTGTTGCCAATACTTAGTAGGTTGCATCTAAGTATTAACCAATAATGGTATGTTAATACACTACTAGAGTTCAGCTAAATATTATTAAGATATTAAGGGGGGGGGGGGGTGCATATTACCACCACTTACTCTACATGGTAATGCAAAGCAGGTGAAACATTTGGATAAAGGTGTACTTGCATTCACGTTGCTTGTAACAGCAAATCTGTTTGACAGGCTCATTGTCATTGTGAAAGCAAAACTAACAAGTAAAATGAAAACATCCACCATAAGCACGAATCCAGTATTTTGATGAATAAGGACTCAACTAGAAAGGTAGGCTGAGGTTGGAAAGTACCAGCCACAAAATCACTTGAAGTTTACCTTGTGGAAGAAAATATTATCCACTGTAACTCCAAATTAGTTTGCACTGACTGTAAAGTAAGAATTCATAGATATTACTATGCATGTATTGATTATAGCATTAAGTTAAATACGTGCAAGCATATACATAATGTTTATGAAGTAGAGAGTATAGAAGAAAAACCGTTTGAAATTTCTGAATTACCAGATGTACTACTTATGAATGTTGGAGAGGAAAATTCTGAAGCCAGTTTGTTCCTGTGACACAGAGGTACTGGCAGAAATTGTTTCTGGTATTTCAGTTACTGAAGTTTAGCTGGCCAACAAAATGGTAACTTCACTGAAGGCTAGTGTAGGTGCTGTTCATGCCAGTAGTGGCGTCTCTTTCAATAGCCCACAAAGGAGTCACAAGAGAAAACTTGCAGTACAGAGGAGACTGTTTTGAGCAAAGAAAACAAATTCCTCAAACTGCATACTCATGGCAGTTCCTGATACAGAAGAAACTGTGAACACTTCTGGATGAAGGTTTACACCACATTAGCTAGTGTGTTGATCTCACATTCAGGAACATGATGGCTTTATTCCGTGTCCTGCCATCCAGTTTTAGGTTTTCCATTATTTCCCTAGATCAATCAAGGCAAATTCTGGGATGGTTCCTTTGAAAGGCCAAGGCCAATTTTCTCCCCCATCCTTGAAACAGTCAGAGCTTATGCTCTGTCTCTGACGGCCTCACTGTTGACAGAATGTCAGATGTCGATATTCCTTCCTTCTTCACTGGCCTCTGGTGCGGCAGTTCTGCTGACACATGGGACCACCAGAAACTGCTGCGGCTTGTGCCAGCAGCCTAGAATGCTGGCATCACTGGGTCAGCCCCCTCCCAAGCCGTGCTGGGCAGTGATGACTGTGACTGAGGCTCAGCGCACTGCTGGTGATGGCCACACATTTGACAACTGTCCCAACGTGACAACAGAGTGAGTTGCAATCGTCAACTTGTAATATATATTACATTTTTGATCTAGCTAGATGGTTAACACTAGTGCAACTGTTAAACAGATTAAATATTTTCATATTCTAGCAAAGAATACACTAACATCTGATTGTTCACAATAAATTTTCCTGATAATGTAACTCATTTACCAAAAAAAAAATTTGGTGAATAAATAATAATTTCAGTATCAGTACAAACACATGCAGTTGGAATTAGGAATGAGTAATTATGAATTAGCAATATAACCCAACTGAAAGCCTTTCAGGTTCCAATTTGCAGTATAATTTTACTTTTTTTTAAAAAAAATCCCCTTTTTGAAAAGTTATCTGTAACCAAATAACTCATATTCCAGAATTTTCTGTTTTTAGCGGGCCATTATTTCCTAAATTTAAGCATATAATTTTGTAGTTCTAATTTACCAGGGCACAAAAGTGGCTGTTTTTATTTGGAAACAAGTAATAAACTTGTCATTAATGCTAGTAACACCCTGACACAGATGCTAAGAGAGCAGATACCAAGTCTCACTGCTTGCCTGCTGGCTGCAGATATTGATTGATTGTCTGAATGAGCAGAGGAACGAAACAGTGACATCATTTGTCCCAAGATCCAAAGTGGCAGAGACTGTGGGAGCAGCAAACCAACAGCACAATCTATTTGATGGCGAAGCAAAACAGGCAAATGAAGATGGAACACTGGGGTGGCAGGAAGAGTAAAGAACTGGAGGGAGGAAGGGGGAGATCATAAGACACCCCAATGGTGCTATGTGTGACATGGTGCTGGAATCACTGCTAACCCACCCCAGTTCCCACTTCATACCATGATTGCGACACAATGGGGGATGACACAAGAAGAGGGGGTGGTGATGAAACAGCACAAAATGGAGAGGAAAACCTGACCAGCATGAAAGCAATGATGAAAGCCTTCAATTGTGGAAGAGAATTCAGGTACTTAAATCTAGGGAACAAACCACTTTTATGATGAAAACCAAAGACAGATGTAACTATGTAAGGTTGTATGCTACCATCTGTGATAATGGAGAATGGAAGAGTGTGTTTAGTGCAAAAGGCCAAATGGTAGGGGAGTCTCATAAAATGTGGGGGTTACAGATCATTATGGAGTAAGAGGCTTAGATTCAACCTTGTATGACCAATACGAAGTTCGCAGAGGATGGTAGATCCCCAGTGGGCCATGTGGCAAGAGTCCCCTTATCGCAATAAGTTTATTAGGCAGGGGGTTGGCCTCCAAGAGTCAGCTCAAGGCTGAGCAAAAAGGAATTGGACATGAGGCTGCAAACCCAGCACCAGAGAGGTCACACAAAAGGGGCACACCCTCCAGCCACAGGATCAGCAGTTCATTACCTGGGATACCCACATGAGTGGGAACCCAAAGAAAGTCAACTGAACAACCAGCATGGTCAAGATTGGTAAGGTGGTCTTAGATGTCATAGACCAAGAAGAAAACCACTGCCTGATAGCCTCAAGGGCAGTTATCGAGTCTGCACATAACGTGGGTGGGAGAGGACTGTTAAACATACTAAAGAACCTGGTAAATGGCCATTAGCTATGCAGTACACATGCTACATGGGGCAGGTAAGAGATGGTGTTACTTGCCAGCAGAAGGCACATTCCTTCTAATTGGCTCTAAATCTGCTTAGAGCCATTCGATTAAAACACAACAGCAGCCTGAAACTCCCATAAAAGCTGGCAGAACAAACAATGAAACACAGACCCCTCTGAATCTGGGATCAAGGAACTAACCAAGGGGGAGGAGGTTTTTGGAGAGAACGGGGAACAGGACAAAGAGGGAAGATAAAAATCATGGCAAAGGACTGCAAGCTGGAGCCCAACTGTTAAACTCACCTGAAGAGCGAGCAATTTCCTGCTGCTAAAGTATAAAATATAAGGGATGTGTGGGGAAAGAGAAGATGGTGATGGCATAGGAAACAGGAAGCTTAGACTGTTGTACCAAAAGGGCAGTGAGTGGGGGACAACCCCAGCTTCAACCAGGAAACAATACGGCTAGTGCAAAAGGTACTGATGATCAGATAGATACCACAATGGTGGACCTGCTCCAAGAGGATCAGTATGGAAGGAGCAACTGAGCCCTAAATTTGGCTACCATGCCCCCCTCCCCCTCCCCACACACACACACAAGTAAATGTCATAAGACGACCCAAGAAATGGAAGTGGTGGACCACAATCAGAAATTGGGTCTCGAGATAGAGCTCCAGTAGGTATCGTACACAATATGGTGACAGAAATGCACCACCCACAATTTAAGAGGAGAAAACTGAAAACTGTGTGAGAAGGTCCATGCAGAAGCATACCACATGGCACCCTGGAACTGTCACTTCACAAAAGCCACCAAGTGTTTGAGTTATTTAACACAGAAGTCATCCACATGCAGAGCAGGGGTGACCAACAGTTTGACGGAGGTCACAAGTCCTTTAATAGTGATGAGGAAAAGGATACTTCACTGAACCCTATGGAATGCCATCCTCCTCAGCAATGGAGTGTCCTTATCCCAGGACTTATGTTCCTTCTTCTCTTTCATAAGTAGAGGAGGACACACGCTAGATGCCAGAGAGGTAAGGGGGGAGAGAGAGAGGCTTCTGCTAGTTCTATAAAGAGAGACCAGGCAACCTTGGGGATGATAGAGCTGACGGTTCCATGGCCAATGTGTACCAGCAGACTCTTGGACTGAGAGGAGGCCCTAATGGCAGCAGACACCAGAGAAGAGGCACTTCTCTGGTGGATGAAAGGAGCAACAGTTGGAGGGGAGGAAGATGTAAGTTGAGGGGAGAGGGAGAGAAGAGTGAGGCATCACTGGGATAAGGTGGGGGAAAGGATGTAACAGAGTCAATAGTAGATTTTTGTAGACACAAGGCGAAGCTGATCGTAAACCCCAATATATTCTTTCCTTCTTACAAACCAGCGACAGTTGTGACAATGAATACATGTGGTCAGTAGAACAAAGGCACACCTGGGCATCCTCATTCATTGCATACAGGATTAATACATGTGTACAAATCATAAACACCAAAAACATTTTAGCAGTGGCAGGACATACATCACAGTGCACAGTGATAAGCCATAACCTTGACCTTGTCTTGGGGGTATCCACTTCAAAGACCAGAATAAAGTGGTCATTATCAGTGTGGTTGTCCTTAGTGCCTTTCTGAATATGATGAACAAAATGAATGCCTTGCCACTCCAGACTGGCCCACGCTTCACCAGTTTGGAAGATGAGGTCTCTATGAAAAAGACACCCTGAAGCATATTCAAAGGCTAGTGAGGAGTAATGGTTTGCCAAACTTGTCTTTGATAGTTTCTACCAAAATAATGGGTTCATGGTGGGAAGGTGTCCTTGTCAGTCTTGATGCAGACCAGGTAATGGGGAAAAGATTTGACCCCAAGCAAGCGAGTCTGACCCTCCTCCCATGAGGGGATAGTTGTAAGTTGAAAAGGGGTACCATGAAAAGTCGTTCCTGACTAAAGGTCAGCCAAAGACGGCCGGTTTTTTAAGTCTGATATGTTTGATACAAAGTGTAGACCCTAATAGCACCAAAACCAATCAGGGGCTCTCCCCTTGTGCACTACTCAGCCACACCAAGGGCCAATGCCATAGGGGCTGTTGCTGGGAGTTCCAATGCTTCAGAATGACAAGCCACTACTCCTAGGCATACACAGGGAGGTAGCAGCTCATGTATCAGAACTGTCATCCCTGTTTTCAGAGGACTCCATCAAAAGAGTACATAACACCCCAAGCACACGAAATGACTACTGTGCTAGCTGTACAGCACAAAAAGGGCAATGGCTTCAGGTAAAAAATGGAAGAGATGGTAAGCCCACATGCCAAAGACTTCATGTATGGTGTTGTTCCACAGCTGGCTCACACCATGGAGACAAAATTTAGAGTAGTTCAATCCCCAAAGAGGGACCAAAATTTCCAAAAAGGGAATTGTAAAGCAAGAGGAATAATACTGTAAGGGATATCAACAAAAAAAAGATAGCCAGGCCAATGTAAGCAAGGGAAAGGATTGAGGACAGGGATGGATGAGCACGGGAAAGTTAATGCAATTTTGAAAAGTAGAAAGGATCCAATTGCTAGCAGCCTCATGTGCACAAAATAATTGTGACCCCCTTCCACTGGGGAATGGGGATGGAGCAGATATAGAAACATGATTCTGTGATGTTAAAGATAAACGAATCTTCATATGTGAGTATTACTGGATTTGCTCCAAGTATCCACTGGCCAACATGCAAACATGTAGTACTGAGGTCAGACTGGCCATCGTGACAGCTCTATTTCTCATGCAGTGAAGTAGACAACACTACCCAGTGCTGTTGGCACTGTTGCAGTCACATGTTGTATTGCCATGCTAGGTGACACGACAACTCACCATAGTGCACACAACTACACACTGCTTACTCTAGAGCCCTGCAAATTAATATTAAACCGACTGAGCATATACAAATTAAGAGATGACTCACAATTCAATAATGTGCATATCAGAGAATCAGTTTCATACGTAGCGTGAAATGAAATGACAGTATGGCATTTCTGGCCGGGAGATCGTATGCAGGAGAAATCGGCTGCCTACTGCAAGTCTACATCAGTTGATACTGCTTATTTTTGCATCTAAAGAAATGGTAAAATGGTGATAAGCACAACACAACACCCAAACTCTGAGAGGATAAATTCTCAAATTGGCCAGGAATTGCACCTGGAGCCCCTGCATAGCTGTTGGTCTCTCTATCCGACAGCCACAATGATGGACAGAGCTGGCCTCCAACACACTCATTTACTGACAGTCCTGTAAGGCATTGTGTATCGGAAGAGGAAAGCAACATTGGGCATATGAATATAGGGATGACTCACAAGGCATTTCAGTATTGTGCTTACACACAATCAGTTGCATATCTGGTGTGCTGTTTGGATGCTCTTGCTGCCATGGTATGCCAAAAGCTTATCCCTCACACCTAATGACAGGTCCTATAAGTAAACACTAAATCAGAATGCAGGCATTGTGTATTGAAACAGGAAAGTAACATTGAGCATATTTGAATTTATAGACGTCTCACAAGGCATTTCAGTATAGTGCATATTACATAATTAATCTCATACCTGGTGTGCTGTGTGGAATCTCCAGCTACCTTTTTTAAGCCAAAAGCTTACCCTTCACGCCCAGTAAGTAAACAAACAGGAAGACAAGATGTCCAGCGAGTGAGATCACAGGTGTTTTCTTCGTCCACTAAAAGAACTTATTTGAGAGGAAATAGTGCCAAATTTAAATTTCCTTTGTTTTGTATATTTGCTGTAGTGTCCATTCTTGTCACAAAACTGAATATTTGTGTCCCCATAGAGATTATTCTTGAAAAAAAAAAAAAACAACTTTGTGTAATCTGAAGTCAAGATAATTGTGACATAATGCGAAATTTTGCATTCCAAAACACAAAAAATTGTATTAAAATTTTCTTGATAGCGGAAAATTCGTTTAAGAAAGGCAGCTACTAGTTTCATCAGTGCCTATTGTTACAATAAAAGTATAATTAAAAGTTTTTTAAATTGTATTTAACTAACACATTTCATATTGTTCACTAGTTAGAGGCGATCTAGGCATAAATTTAAAACCTGACCAAACACTAAAGTAAATTCTCTAAAAGCAAAGTAATTACTAATTCACTCTCCTGTCATTGTATCTCTAAATCAGTACAAAAACAACAACAATGGCATGTAAGACCTCCATGTCATTTTTGCATACATATAGCCAATCTCGTGTCCTGGACAAATTTAAAACTTAATTATTCTTTTGAAACTGATCATGAGTGGGAAATGTGGAAGCTGTTATAGCATTGTGAGTAGAGGGATTTGTTGCTAACCTTGTAGGAAATATTTTCACTGGGGGAGGGAGAGGTGGGGGGAGAATCTTGGGAGAACAGAAGAGGCTCTCTCCTGGAACTGCAGAGTATGCAGTAGGAACATTTTGGTTGGGGTACAGGAAAGGAAAATCTGTGCCCTTGGGGCACAGTTGAAGGAAGGAACTGATAAGGAGCAAGAGAGATAGGGAGGTTGTGAACTGGCAGCTTGTAGGAGGGTAGGAAGAAAGAGAACATGATCTGATGTTTTTGGCGTTGATGATAAAACTGTGTGTCTACCACTGCCAGAGCCTCTGGTAGAACACGGAGCAAGAAATGTGCAGCACACTTCAACTGAGGCCAAGAAGCTTAGAAATATACAAAATGTTAGGAAGAAGAAAGTGCTGCTGCTAGGTATTAGGCATGGGTGAGTTGTAGGCCCCGAGTTACAGGAATGTTTAGGGGCAACATACCAGGCCACCAGTATGTTCCAGCCAAATGCAGGGCTAAGTCATGTGATAGAGGACTTAAGGTCTTTACAAAAGAAGACCATGTAGTGATAGTGGGTGGGGCAGGAAACAGTTTGCACAGGGATAGGGCACATGACATAGGTGGTGACCTGGGCAAGATAGCTTCCCTGACTTGTGGCAGTACACTTTGTTGAGCTGTTCCGGTGTCACGATTGGCCAAACCTTGATGGAGATGTGAGGCGAATCAATTTGGGGTTAGGGAAGCCAACTTTGCTCACATGCCCGTCGGGACTATCGACAGATGGGGTTTCACTGGGTGTGGCCTATACCTAAACAGGACTGGCAAAGGAAGATTGGTACAGCTGATTCGTGAAAGTATAGGGGGTGGATCTCGGGCCACACATGGTCAAATACCTGTTGTCATCAGTATGAGAAGTAGGTCTTTTTTAGGATAAATCCAGACAACAGGTTCCCCTGCCTAAAGAGTGTCTCCAGCAGTTTGAATTAACAGGGCTTGATATTAATAATTTTGTGTTTGTATGGATCTCCCAGAGATAGTGTGGACACTGTTTTTCAATAAATTAACAGAATTTCTATATAAAGTCTCAAGTACAAAGCTCAGCACAATTCTGTGTGGGGACATTAAAATCAACATGAATATCATAAATGAATCCAGCAGCACCTTCATAAATATACTTCAAAGTTTTGGCCTCTCCCTATTGGTCAATAGTGCAACAAGGGTTGCTACAATGACTTCATCAGTAATTGACCATGTTGCCACAAATATGGGCAGGGAAAAATGTGATTTAGCTGTAAAAGATCTCGGATTATCAGACCACCTCTGTCAAACAACAACAGTAATATGAGACATGAAATCATCCCATAAACTACAAGCCTACAAATGACATCCATTGGAAATGAAAATAAAAGATTTTTCAAAGGAACTAGCAAAAAAAAAAAAAAACGCTGGGATGAAGTGTATAGGGAAACCAATGTGAATAAGAATCCACATTATTTAAATTGAACTTTGAAAAGGCATTTCCAAAAGTATGCATGTCTGTATCAACGTCACACAAAAATAGATGGATAACAGCAGGTACTAAGAAGTCCTCCCAAACAATTAAATACCTCACTCCCATGGAAAAGAGTCACAATGATCCATAGGAAGGTGCTGATAGCTGCAACAAAATCGTTTAATGACACAGTAATATATAATGCAGGGAATAAAAGCAAAGCAGTCTGGGATGTTATAAAAACGGGAACGGGAACAGGGAGAGGCAAAGAAAGACAGACAGAATAACATATTCCTAAGGGAGGAGGATAAGGTAATAAATAAGCCACAACACTTATCAAAGTATGTAAATGAGCATTTTTCAAGTATTTTAGGGAAGTTACGGCAAGAATTCCCCAAAACAAATATAACCCCTGTAAAAAATGTTGCACTAAATACAATGATGTTACTTCAAATCACAGATAATGAAGCCAGTAAAACTTTAGTTTTCGAACAAAGTCAGTAGGCTTAAATGAAGTACCAATGCGTGTACTAAAACAATGCATAGAAGTTATACAAGGTCCCTTAACACACATAATAAATGAATCCTTTACACCAGGGACATTTCCACAGCAGTTAAAACAGGCAAGAGTTGTGCCTTCGTTTAAGAAAGGTAATGCAGAAAATTACAAGCTGTCACCATTCTCAAAAATAATAGAAGCAATTATGAAAAACAGATTAATGAATTACCTGCATAAATACAATCTTTTAAGTGAATCACAGTTTTGTTTGTGATGTGGCAAAAATACGGAGTCAGCTGTCGTAGAATGCACAATAGTACTTGATGCTCTTGATAAAGAAGAGTCTGTCAGAGGGTTCCTTTATGATCTTTCTAAGCCCTTTGATGCAGTTGACCACAAGATTCAATTAAATCAATTAGAAGCATTAGGAGAAAGAGTGGTAGCTAAGGACTGGTTTTGATCATACCTAGCAGATAGGGTACAAAGAATAGTGATAACACATACTTCAAATAGAGCTTAACATTTAGTAAAACACTTACCCGAACAAATGTAAGCACATTACACACATCCATGCCCGAGGCAGGATTTCAACCTGCGACCGTAGCAGTCGTGCAGTTCTGGACTGAACTGCTCGGCCACCACGGCCGGCGAAAAATACATTAATATGGGGTTTCCGCAAGGTATCAAATTAGGACCAATAGTATTCCTGATGTACATCAATGACTTTCCCAGTAGTGTTACTCATGGTGTAAAAATTCTTTTCACTGATGACAGCAATATTATAGTCAGTGAGAAAACAAGAGAACTCCACTAAGAGAAAGCAAATGAAACTCTCAAGGAAGTCTACAATTGATTGATTTTTATTGTTGTAGACACCTCGGAGATCATCTGAGGCATTACAAAACAGAGAAACTTCTGGTACAAATTGATATTGCATAGTAAATTTAGCCAATTACAGACTTACTCATGTATAGAAGCATGTAAAAACTGATCACAAAGTGTGGTCATACCATATTCTTTGCCACCCTTCAAAATTCATCCGTTTCATAAATGTTGAGTTCAAGAAGAAATTCTTTTACTTTTTTTTTTATTGGAAGATCTGTGATATGTTGGGGTATGGCATTAAAAAATTTTATGGGCTTGTATAAAGAGCACTTTTGTGTTTTTTTTATAGTTACATCAGAAAGAAACTAGGTCTTGCTTGTTTCTTGTGTTATAATTATGCCGCATGTCATACTGTTGATACTTCGGATAGATTTCCTTGGTATGCATTACACACTATGGTATAAATATTGACAGCAGGGTCATAATCTGTAATTTTTTAAAGCTTGGTCTACAGTGAGCTCTGGGTGCCAAGCTACATATCAGTCTTATTGCCTTATTTTGTAGTTTGAAGACATTAGCTGCCTTGCTTTGATGTCCCCACAGTAAATGTGACTGTGGTTTCTTTTGCTTTAAGTACTGGCACATTTAGACAAAGACACAGCTTCCTTGGAGAAAATATTCCTTTGCTAATGCTGCTTCCCACCTTTTTGAATCAATTGAGATTCCTAGGAAATCAACAGCATTTGAGCTCTGCTCAAGTTCAGTGTTATTATTCCACGATACATACAGGTCTTGATTTTTTTTTTTTTTTTTTTTTTACACAAAGGGAATTAGCTTTACACCAGTTTTCAACTTTGACAGTGCACTGGTCTGCTTAATATTTGACCTTCTGTGCTGTTTCTGCAGTTATACAGACTGCAAGATCATCTGCAAATAAGTAACTCCTAGCTGATGGCCCAACTATGTTACATGATAAGTCATTTATATAAATAATAAATAGAATTGGGCCAAGTACAGAACATGCCCACAAGTAAGTAATCTGATTCTGTACCATTAAAAACCACCTTCTGCACTCTATTACTTAGATAGGATTTTATCAATTCCCGAGCACTTCGTGTAAAGCCATAGAATTGCATTTTGTTCAATAAGATTTCATGAGACACAGTGTCAAAAGCTTTTCATAAATCACAGAGTTTATTATGAACCATGAGCTTGCTTTCTAGTTGCTTCACACACTGTGTTAAAAGTGATAAGGCAGATTTAACAGTTCCTAACCCTGATCTGAAGCCAAATTGTCTATCACTGAAGATATAGTTTCCTTCAAAGTATTTTACTATTTAATATAGCTTCTATCACTTTAGACAAGACTGGCACAATTGAAAAAGGCCTAAAATTATCACAACTTTGGAGGCTGCCTTTTATGTGTTTTCAAGTGACTTTACTGCCCTGGGGAACTGAGCCTCCAAAATACATGTATTTACTACATGTGTTATCAATTCTGGCAGCTGAACTGAATCACATTTAACATGGCTGAACTTAAACCATAAACGTCATCAGTAAAACTGTTCTTCATTTTCCTCAGTATATAGGTAACATCCTGTACCTTGACAAATTTAAAGCTAAATGTACTTCCAGGTTTTGTGGTATTTATGGTCAGTGAATATATTGTAAGTGCCAATCACCTTCTCAGTGAAGGATGTATTTAACTGTGCAGCACTCAGATTGCTGCCTTCAGCCTGTGAAGTCATTTTCCTGTTGCATTGACTGTTAATGATATTATTTTCTGATGTTAGTATTATATCTTCATTTTTTCATACACCTAGCTTCCTTTAAGGCCTGTCTTAATCTTTCCTTTTTCACTGTGAGCATGTCTTTAAATACTTGAGAACCTGTACTTTTGTACAGGCATAATATTGATCACACTCCCTCTTGATCTCCAACACCTTTTCACCCTTGACCTTATTTACTCTTAGTGCCTTTTTATTAATTGGTACGTTAATGGGAAACGACATCTTAGCATATACAGAAAGAGTAGATATGAGTTCTTCCACCTTTCTACCTATTGCATGTTCTCGATAAACTTGCAACCAATAACTTTTATCAATATTAGACTTAAACATATTTAGATTATCATAATTGACCACACATACACTCTTTCCTGCCATGTGCACTGAGTCAGTGGCCAGATACCCAGGTCTTAATTACGTCTGACTTCAGATGCACTAACTCATTTGATACAAATATATTGTCAATACATGTACCAGTACCTTTATAATGAAGCCTTGTTATTTCAGTGGTTGTAATATAAAGACCAAATGAATTTAATAAATTATTTGCATATGAGTTACAGATAGTGGACAACTGAAAATTCAAATTGAAATCTCCACAGACTGTCAGTATTGCCTCACGTGTTCCAATATTTCTACGGAATCCAAACTGACCTTCCCCAAGGTCGGCTTCAACTAGTTTTTCCATTTGTCTGTAAAGAATTCACATTAGTATTTTGCAACAGTGACTTATTAAACTGATAGTTTGGTAATTTTCTCATCTGTCAACGCTTGCTCTCTTTGGGATTGGAATTATTATACTCTTCTTGAGGTCTGAGGGTATTTCGCCTGTCTCATACACCTTGCTCACCAGTTGGTAGAGTTCTGTCAGGACTGGCTCTCCCAAGGCCGTCAGTAGTTCTAATGTAATGTTGTCTACTCCTGGGGCCTTGGTTCGACTCAGGTCTTTCAGTGCTCTGTCAAACTCTTCACATAGTATCATATCTCCCACTTCATTTTCATCTACGTTCTCTTCCATTTCCATAATATTGGCCTTGTATAGACCCTCTATATACTCCTTCCACCTTTCTGCTTTCCCTTCTTTGCTTAGAACTGGGTTTCCATCTGAGCTCTTGATGTTCATACAAGTGGTTCTCTTTTCTTCAAAGGTCTCTCAAATTTTCCTGTAGGCAGTATGTATCTTACCCCTAGTGAGATCAGCCCCTACAGCCTTACATTTGTCCTCTAGCCATCTTGCACTTCCTGTCAATCACATTTTTGAGACGTTTGTATTCCTTTTTGCCTGCATTTTTATGTTTTTTCCTTTCATCAATTAAATTCAATATTTCTTCTGTTACCCAACGGTTTCTACTAGACCTCTTCTTTTTACATATTTGATCTTCTGCTGCCTTTACTGTTTCATCCCTCAATGCTACCCATTCTTCTTCTACTGTATTTCCTTCCCCCATTGGTTCCCTTATGCTCTCCCTGAAACTCTGTACCACCTCTGGTTCATCCAGGTCCCATCTCCTTAAATTCCCACCTTTTTGCAGTTTCTTCAGTTTTAATCTACAGGTCCTAACCAATAGATTGTGGTCAGAGTCCACATCTGCCCCTGGAAATGTCTTACAATGTTTCCTTTCCTCCCTACCGAATTCCATTCACCCATGACTATTAAATTTTCGTCTCCCTTCACTACCTGAATAATTTCTTTTTCTTCATCATGTGCAGAGCTAGTTGGCATATAAACTTGTACTACTGTAGTAGCGTTCACTATGCTGTTTGTAGTAGCTTACCCGCATTCCTATTTTCCTATTCATTATTAAACCTACTCCTGCATTACCCCTATTTGATTTTGTGTTTATAACCCTGTATTCAACTCACAAAAGTCTTGTTCCTCTTGCCACTGAACTTTACTAATTCTCACTATATCTAACTTTAACCTATCCATTTCTCTTTTTAAATTTTCTTACTTACCTGCCCGATTAAGGGATCTGACATTACACGCTGCGATCCGTAGAATGCCAGTTTTCTTTCTCCTGATAACGACATCCTCGAGTAGGCCCCTCCTGGAGATTATAATGGGGGACTATTTTACCCAAGAAGACACCATCATTTAACCATACAGTAAAGCTGCATGCCCTCAGGAAAAATTATGGCTGTAGTTTCCCCTTGCTTTCAACTGTTTGCAGTACCAGCACAGCAGGGCCATTTTGATTAGTGTTTCAAGACCAGATCATTCAATCATCCAGACTGTTGCTCCTGCAACTACTGAAAAGGCTGCTGCCCCTCTTCAGGAACCACACATTTGTCGGGCCTCTCAACAGATACCCCTCCGTTGTGGTTGCTCCTACAGTACGGCTATCTGTATCGCTGAGGCACGCAAGCCTCCACACCAATGGCAAGGTCCATGTTTCTTGGGGTGGGGGGGTGTACTTTTCATTAATAATCCAAATTATTAGCATTGATATTGTTGTGTCTTAACGTATTATTATAATACATTATTAATGTTAGTGTTATTATTATTTTGTTTTCTGTGTAATATTGTTCCTGGTCATGTGTAAGTTAGCGCCTGAAGCATCTAATCTAGTCAGGGTAAATAAGCCATAAATAAATAAGTTTGGGAATTTTGTTGCAAAAACTACAACAGTTAACTGATAAAATTTGTCAAAGTGTCTTCACTCTGAATGCTGTCTGATTTTGTTATCTGTATGTCAACTGCTTTGTGTTCATCAGAGTATCTCAGACTACCATGTAGCCTAAAAACCACCATGTGCACCCCGCAAGTACTTACCGAACTGAGTAGCTGCTTCCTTTGTGTAGTGTACCCTGACCTGTCTAGGAGAGTCCCACAATTATCCACCCAATAATGGAGGTCCAGCCAAGACTGTCAAACTCAACAAAGCCTCTGGCCGAGATTGTCCACTCGGCTCCAGACCTTGGGACCCCAGTCAACTCTGGAAACTGTGCTGCAAATCGTGAGCTGTTCTTGCACTCGATATGAGAGGCCAGCAGCCTCCACCAGTCATCTGAATGAACTGAGGATGACCTCGGAACCCTCGCAAAAGGCACTGTCAGAACTGATGCCACTCCTCGGAGATGACTGCACCCTGCAAGCTCGATAGCCACAGGCAAAGATGCCCCATCTCGGATGAGGCTCCCTGACAGACCTACTGAGTGCATATTGGCTATCTTTCTGGCTCTGAACAATATTTCCCTAATGTGTCCAACACTTGTGAACCCCTCCTCCAGTGAGCTCGCTCAGATGCCGTCGGAGGAGTGACTCACAGACGAGTGGGCGTGGCCGGACAGCCAGCCTCCACATGCCTAACCTAGTAGTGTAGTTAGTCGTTCAAGAGAAATGACGACTGTGCTACACACTACTTGAATTTCCACTTTAAAGTTACAAAAATGTGAGACTACACCTCTTAAATACAAGAAAACTCATGGAATTTAAGAATTAATCTATGAAGAAAACAGAAAAATCTAAAGACATAACTAGCTGTTGTCCACATCTGGAACCAGTGTGTAACTCAGCTTTACTTGCTTCTTGTCAAGACAAGATTTAAAAAAGATTGTGCTCTGGGTTGATCTATATTTATTTTTGTCGTTATGAAATTTTGAACTTTATTTAGAAGCCAGTCAGTGCCCCATTGTGAATTTACGGAAAAGCTGAATAATGCAGCAATACTGAGCATTAGCTGAAGTTTAGATATATTAGGAACCTGTGCATCCCCTCCTTCTTTTAGAGAGTCTTTGTACATATGATGGACTACAAGCACACTTTTATAACAACAGCTTAATAATCATATATTTTACTCTTCCATAAAAAAAAATTTAAATAACAATCAGTACTTTTCAGCCATGACTAGAACCCCCCCAAAAAAAGATATATGCGAAGAGGCATCGGACGTCTCAACAGTGATGACTGACAACTGTGTCATCCTCAGCTAACCAAATTAATTGGAGGGGCACATGGTCAGCACACCTCTGTCCCGGACCTTGCCAGTTTTTGGCAACGGCGATGCTACTTCTCAGTCGAGTAGCTCCTCAGTTGGCCTTACAAGGGCTGCGTGCACCCTTATTGAACCTTGCCCACACAGCACAGTACAGAGAGCTTCACTCACAATGTTTCATCGAGATTTGCGTCGGTTAAAATCACACGTGGTTTCTTACAGGGCTCAGAATTTTGCTGCCAAGCTGGATAACAGACATGTCTAATCCCACAACCATAGTTTTTTATTACAGTCCCAATGTATTTGACTAAATTGCTCGCTAACAAATGAATACTTCACTTACAGGCTTTGTGAAAATTGGCTACATCTTTCAACAGAACTTTGCCCACTTCATCATAGCTTGATGTGAGGAGTAAGAATATTGTGGTCAAAATTTTGTGTTTGCTTCCAATAACAGTATGCTATTAATCACTTAACTTAAACCATATGCTAGTACATTTGTATGTCATCCTGATACCAAGTTCCCACCATATATTTCATTCCCTTGAGAATCAGCTAGCAAATCTCCTTACACTCTATTCGTGCATGGTACGACGTATGACCAGCTGTCTGCTATCCTGAATGGACTCTTCCAAACTGTGACCAACAACCACCTAAACTGACTCGTGTGATGGAATGGGGCATTTACACAACATTTTAAAATATTTCACATTTCAAGCTAAAATTTCAATTGAAACAGGAACTTTCTTTCTGTGGCCATAAAATGATGTAGACCTAACTATGAAGCTATTATATTCGTTACAGGACAACTTTTCAACACTGTCATACAACATACACAAGTTCTTGTGAGTTCATAGTAGAGGTCCACCTTGAGCCGTGCAATTAATTACGAATGAAGCACGGTATTGATATTAAATGTCTGAGTGATAGTCAGTTTAGAGAGTAATTTAAAACAGATTTGTACATTAGCTGGGAATAAGGGGATCTGGCTGAGCTCGTCTGGAAAGCGGCGGTGAGGGGAAACTTTCACTGTGGCAGCCTGGCCCAGTAAGTGTCTTTGTGATCCCTAATGGCACCACCGTGCGGATGGACAAGAGTCAAGACATTCTGCATTGTTCACTCACACAAATATTTTACGTGTTGGAGTGAGAAGTAATGTTTGTGAAAGATGCAATTGCCTGCCAAATGCAGAAAATCTGGCTTTGGGATGTGTGCCAGAGATTGCTGTCTTACAGGTGAACTCCCAGCTAGGCCTTTTAAATGCCACCAAACACATAACTCTTACAAAAATTTTGTTTAGGGATTTAAGACCTTTGGACAGTGGTTCATCTTGATGTTTTTCAGAGTGACAGAGAGCTAAAAGGAAGCTGCCTCACTGACACGGGAGAGAGATACGAATAGTGAGGCATGACTTTTTCCAAGGGGTATAGCAGAAATGGAAGCAATGGTTGCCCGAGTAAGACATAGCCCAGGGAAGGGGAGTTGTGCTCTCTGAGGAGCATTTTTCCCAGTCAGAGCTTGGAAGATCCAGAGCACAGCCAGTAAAATTAAGCACATATAGAAAAATTTGGCAATTTGAGGTTTCTCTCCTCACAGTTGCTACACTGATGTGTAAGGAGACTTGTCAAATATTTGGCCAGCCACAGAAGTGGTCTGCTGCTACTGAATGGTATCAAGGGAACTTCAAGTCATCTTGTAAATACAATCTCAGAGATTCATTCGGAATATTTGTATTGCAAAGTCGTTAACACTCTGCTTCTAAAATCCACAAAAAGTGTGACAAATTACCTCCAATAACTTATTAGTTTCAGTAGTTCTATTCTGTGCTCATAAACCAACTAATCACAATACATGTTCCACAGTCGTAAAACACTCCTTCCCACCCAAACACACAACCTCTCAAAGCTTCCAGAATGAAATTTTCTCTCTGCAGTAAAGTGTACACAGATTTAAAACTATGTGCTGTACTGAGACTCTATCTCAGTACCTTTGCCTTCTGTGGGAAAGTGCTCTACCAACTGAGCCACCTAAGCATGACTCATGACCCATCCTCACAGCTTTACTTCCTCCAGTACCTCATCTCCTACCATCCAAACTTCAGAGAAGCTGTCCTGCAATGCTGGAAGAAAGGATATAGCAAAGACATGGCTTGTCACAGCGTGGGGGATGTTTACAGAATGAAATTTTCACTCTGCAGTGGAATGTGTGCTGATGTGAAACTTCCTGGCAGATTAAAACTGATTAAAACTGAGACTCAAACTCAGATCCTTTGCCTTTAGCAGGCAAGTGCTCTCAAAGCTTGTCACAGTTTGGAGCTACCATGTACACAAAGCCATTGCTGCTAATTTTGGCTAACAATAAAAGACAAGCTGCTCCATTACACTCAGTCCAATACATTATTGATAGAGTAGTTTGTATTAGGAAACCTGCAATAAAGTTCTATGCATGCACACGGATTAGCATTTTACTTAAGTGTCAGTGTACACCATTTTCCCAAAACTGCGAAAAAGAGAATAATGTATCATGTAATAAAATGTACTGTAGCCTGTTTGATGCATCAGTCCATTTGTCACAAGCAACTGGAGTTGAGTAAAATAGTGTTAAAAGCAGAATAAGTGCTAAGTGTGAAATGGTATATTGAAACTTACTTAACATACTTGTAGACAGAGTGTCAGGGACACAGATTATTAATAACAACTTTTTCATTTATGGTCTTGTGCTGGTATGAACTACCAATTTTCTTTTGGTTCCAGCTGTATGGAATTGAATTCTCACAAGCTTTTTGTTGAGTACTCGTAAACTGATGTCAGATAGTAGCTGACTCTCATACCAAACACGACCTCATCCACAGCCATGTTGCCAGCACTATCATGAAGATGGCTGCAGTATAATTGGATAAATAAGATGATCTACTCACCACACTGGTGGCAGCAGAAACTATATGCAAAGGATATAGAAATGTGGAAGCTTTCAGAGCCAATGGCTCTTGCTTCTAGCAGAAGATTTGAAGGGAAAGAAAGAAGACTGGCAAGACTTAAGAAAGGGAGAGAGTTATGGAAAAGTTGCCCAAAACCATAGTTCAGAGGAGACTTACCAGACAGGATGAGAAGGAAAGACTGATCCTTGGTGCCTGCGCTGGATGAGATTTGAAAACCTGAGAGCTTAACGATGGAAGATGCGGTAATCAGCAAGACACAATTTACTGGAAAAAAAAGGTCATTTGGAGTCAATATGAGCTGAAAGCTAACTGCATTGTACATGATAGGCATATATGGGGAGGGGGAAGATGGTGGAGATGTGTGTGTGTGTGTGGGGGGGGGGGGGGGGGGGGGGGGATAGACGGACTGCAAAATGAAAGGGGAGCAAAGAAAAGGAATAGTTACTGAGAATAAATTCTGACAACACTATGATGCAATTTTACTTTTTTAAGCTGATGTTTCTCATTGATTGTGTAAACAAAACAAACGGATCACATACTTTTGGACATATAAATACAGACTGATTATTGGCTCCAGTGTCCAACGTTGTTGAATAAGTCAGTTTGCAGTCTGCTTGTTTCTATTAAATCATTGTCCACCCACGTTAGCTGAGTGGTGAGTGTGACATACTGTCGATCTTAAGGGCCTGCATTTGATCCCCAGCTGGATAAGAGATTTTCTCCACTCAGGGACTGGGTGTTGTGTTGTCCAGATAATCACCTATTCATCCCCATCCAAGCACAACTCGCCAAAGTGGTGTGAAATTAATTAGTTTGTTTATTTTCATTCATTTTAGAAAAACATCTGTCTGTCTCTGATTTGATTGTCTTGGCCATGGTTTCTAAATCTGCCTCTACTTGTGTGACACGCCTCGTGATGTCATCATGAGGGGTAACGCACTTTCCTACTTTTGTCATCATGTGCTACTTAAAGGTTTGACATTGATTTCATTATGTTTTGCTAAAACTGTTAGTTTTGAAAACTAGGTGACCATTTGAGTGATCCTTTTGTTCAAGTCAGTACCAATTTTGGTTAATTTAGCGTCATTACTGTCAAGTTTTTTCTTTATTTCCTGAAATTTTTCCGTAAACAGTTTCTCATTGTTCTGTAAACTTGTATTCATCTGCTGAAATTGTTGCATGACTGCACTGATAAATTGTGAGAAATTTACTGTTTGAACATTATCTGCTCCCGGTAAATCGTGAGAATTTACTGC
Source organism: Schistocerca gregaria (assembly GCF_023897955.1). Classification (NCBI taxonomy): domain Eukaryota; kingdom Metazoa; phylum Arthropoda; class Insecta; order Orthoptera; family Acrididae; genus Schistocerca; species Schistocerca gregaria. Next base: position 926,297 of record NW_026061914.1, on the reverse strand, counting down.
TTGTGATCCACTTTCCATATCTTGCAACTCTATGTTGCTGTCGGTTCCTACGGCTAGATTATTTAGGTTCTGTATTTCATTTACTGTTTCACTTGTTTGAGCAAGTGTAATTTAATTCTATGCTGCTTCATTGGATATGGAACTTGCAGTAGGCAAACTGTTTATGTTATCCATTCTGTGAGTCATGACCGTATCAATAGTAATAAGATTTTTTTTTTTTAAACTCGTCTCTACAATGTTTAGCTTGTATGTAATGTTATTCAAACAATGCATAGAGTTGATCTATTATTGACAATGTCTCTACACGCCATGTTGTCTCCACTGAGCTGTGTATCGGCCAATTTGCAGTAATTGTTGTCGTACTTTGAAAAAAACAAAAAATATACACTCAGCAGTAAAAATCACTTTTTAACTTTAGCAAAACTTCGCTATATATCGTGAGTTAATGAAAGATTGTGCCAACAAACAGCCCAAGATGCTATGGGGCAATGTATCACAGGATGGCATTTGGCACCTTTATGTGTCAGAATATACACCTGCAATGCCATCAGAGAGTGATATGCATTGTAGTGATGTGCCAGGACACCCTTCACTGTGACACGTGTTCCATTTGACCTGAATTACAGCGATGTCACATCGTATGACAAAAATGACCATTTCCTTGAGGGTGTTGCAGTTTCTTCTTTCAGCAGAGTAAATGGTATGCATTTCATTGTAACCTTTCTAGTTTAGTAAATAAATCACCTTCCTTGACAAGGATCTCAATATCTGTTTATTGTTGTTACTAAGTATATACTACAGGTCAAAATTATTCGATCACCTATGTAAAAAGCTGTGCACTTTATTTTAATAGACAACTACACTCTTCAAACTAAATAGGCTAACAATACAAATATTTTCTCTCTCTCTGTCATTAAGTACCCTTCGTGCTAAGAACAGCTGCGCAGACTGTTGGCATTATGGAGATAATATTTTTGCAGAGATTACAGTCCCATGCATCTGTAATCCATAGATTTTCAACATTAGATGATGCCAGTTCTCTGATCTCTCTGCCATGTTCATCCCAGTGGGTGAGGTGGAGCAGTGGTTAGCACACTGGACTTGCATTCGGGAGGACAGCGGTTCAAACCCATGTCCAGCCATCTTGATTTAGGTTTTCTGTGATATCCCTAAATCACTTCAGGCCAATGCCGTGATGGTTCTTGTGAAAGGGCAGAGTGGACTTCCCTCCCCATCCTTCCCTAATCCAAGCTTGTGCTCCGTCTCTAATAACCTTGTTTTCAATGGGACATTAGTGTTTAATCTCCCTTCCTCAAGTTCATCCCGTAAGTATTCGATGGGATTTAAGTGAGGCGGCTGACTTCACCAGACCATATTCTTCAGTTTCCCAAATTTCTTTCCTCTATTGACTTACTATTGGCACAATTTAGAAGTCTGTCTGAGATCATTGTCTTGCTGCAGATCAACCCACAACTAATATGCCTCTTGGCAGATTGAACTGAATTGTTGATCAGTACTGACTTCATACGTTCTCCACGATGTCAATGAGTAAACATTCAGTGAAGGCTTACAAATTTAAAACTCGATTAATCCTTGGACCATTGCTGCGCCCATTGCAATCAATTCAACTTCTCTCTATCCATCCATGTAAGTCATGGTCACACAAATGGCATTGCTCTGCTGAGACAAAGGTTGGAGCTTCTCACATATTGTTTACTTTATTATTAATTATAGGTGCAGGAGGATTCTTCACATTTACTCTGTACACATAGGAACTAATCTTTGCTTTACCGTGTTACTCAGGGTCTTCCAGATTGTCAAACACTTGAGCTGGCACCAGAGCAATGTATACACTACTGTAGGCTTGGTTAGGCCAAAATTTGTTACTATTGCCTTGCTAGAATAGCCTTTGTGATGCAGAGCTACAATTACAGCACTTTTTTCAATTCCGACCTCCTTCTGTCTTATTAGGATGCAATACAGCATGAACTTGAACAAGTATAGAAACTCACTTCTAGGTACACACAGTGTACAAAGGCAGCAAAAGAAATGAGACCTATTTAAATGGAACCCTCTTAGGTAAAGGCCACCAGTGTTGTGGAGACTCACCAGCACCTCTCTGGGTGAAGAATGAGCTTAGTTTTTGCATGTTTTACTATCAAAACAGGTTTATGGTGCAATACTCAAAGTTAAATCCCTGTGTTAACGCAAATCAATAGCCGTGACTGAAAACTTTTCTTCACTTTAGCATCTAAAATTCGCAGACAATGTGTGTGATCATCTGGACCACAGCCCTTGGACACCCAAAAAGATCAAAATGCATCTGACAGCAAGCCATCAGAGTCATTGGCACATCTCAAGGGCCCAAGTAGCATGTACGTGGTTTTATAGTGATCCCAACATAAACTGCTTCCAAACCTCAGAAATGGAATTCTGTGATTGAAATTCAACCTTTGTAAGAGATTAGAATGTATGCCACTTACTACTAGCACAGACATACTGCTATTTTAAGTGTTCTCTCTGTCAAGGTAACTGTAACTGAATTGGCAGAGAAGTGACTAAACACAGGAATGATATTGAGTTGCTACAACAAAATCAGGGATCTTCTCTTTATAACAGTATCTAATTTTGTAATATGTTTCTGCTGTTGAATCGTGTTCCATATGTGTATTACAGTGCCTATGTAGCACCAAAATGTTCCATCTTCAAAATTTGAATTCAGAATATTTTCATGTGCTTTTGGAAGGTGTGAAATGTCACAACTCGTATCCCTAGAAGTGTTGGTATTATAATTGCCAGCTCAGAGACATGGTTATTCATTACAAATGATGGGTGAAAAAGCCTCCAATTGAATACAAAGCTGATATATAAATGAGTGAGTGAACGTACAATTGCTCATTGGATTACACTGTGTCTGTTATTGTTATATTTCCAATTCTTAATTTTCTGCATTCAGTTACAGTTATCATTGTACAGCTTGCTACATCGAAGCATGGAAATCACCCCAAGACAGTTAAAATCACAGGGTACATGGGATTAGTGTCTGAACTGAAATGACTCCAAGCAAGCCACCCTGGGAATTGATTAATACTAAAAGTGTGTACTGCTTGGAGTATCTGACAAATTGTGCAGGGTCAGAAACACATACATTTTACAGAAAAAGTACAAGATGTGGTGAACATTTTGACTGCAGTCTGGTATATTGAACTGCTATGGGTGAAACAGAGTACAGTAGTGCTCAAAGTAGAGGTGCTAGTTCTTGGAGTGCATTTACAGTAACCAGGATGAAATGTTTGTCACTTTGCTTGCCTGTGTGAGAAGGACTGTTGCTAAAGAAAAAATCCATTTTATTTTGCCAAATGTGTTTAAAAGTAAAAAATAATACATATATTGACTGAATTATAAAGGTAACTAATGATAATGGTGTTTCAGACATTCCAGACTACATCTTGGGTACAGTTACAAGAATTATCAGGTGCTGTGAAAAATGGTATTGGCTGCTAAACATTTAAATGTAATGCTGTGGTAATTTAGGATCAAGAAAGTGCCTTGAAAAAAAATGTTTATGTCTCCTTTTTCGTATATTTTTTAATTTGAAGTGACTGTACATCATGTGGCAATAGCTGAAACAAATTGGCAACAAATTTAAATGAAATGTATACAATTTTTACGGTTCATATAGAAGATAACATGTTTAATAAACAATGCTGTTTTTAACAATAGTATAATGAATACTATGCCTTATCTTACGATAACATTAGAATAATATTTAAATACCTAAATTTGGGAGTTGTTATAGCCAGTAGTGTCTGCAACACAACAAACAGAGCTTTTCGTTAGCTACCATTGTATGTTTCAGCACCATGTTAACAAGCCTGCCACTCCTATCATACTTTATGTACACCCTATATAAAGTCCAGGAACACTTTCAAGTAATTACTGCACAAGAACTAAACATTGTACAGATATCATACATATTGCAATTTGAAGCGAAACTGTAAAAAAACTTCCAAACAAACGGGGCACTGCTTCATCATGTGGTAGAGGCAGTACATACACCAGATCTTTAATGCGTCCCCACAGAAAAAAGTCACATGGAGTGAGATGTGGTGATTGGGGAACCATTTAGTGAAACACCTGTCCTCTTCTGTAGCAAGGCCGATCCATCGATGCAGCAGCTCTGTGTTCAGACACCCACAAACTTCACGATGAAAATGGGTTGGAGCTCCATCCTGCTGAAAAATGAATGAAGGGTCCAGTTGCATTTGAGGTATCAGCCATTGCTGCAACACATCGAAGTAGGAATATCCAGTAACAGTGCTCTCAGTGAAGAAGAATTGCCTGTACTGTTTTTGGTACGACAAGGCACAAAAAACATTTACTTTTGGGGACTCATGCTCAAATTCAATGCATTCGTGTGGATGCTTTGTACCCCCAGATATGACAATTATGCCTGTTCACTTTCCCATTAGTGTGAAAAGTGGCTTCCCTGCTAAATGTTATGTAATCAAAGCCATTACCATCCCCATTCAGTTTTTGCAACTCTGAATGCTTCTCTTTGTCATCATCATTGAGTTCCTGCACTAGCTCCAGTTTGAATGATTTCATTGACACCTTCTGTAGCAGGACTTTTCACTATGTCATTGGAGCTATTTTGAGATCATGGGATGCACGACGCACAGATTTTCTCGGACTCCTTATAGATGACTCTCGTATGCACTCCTCATTCACTTCACTCACACTGGGACGTCTGCTTCTCTTTCCCGGGCACAAGCAACCCATCATAACAAATTTGTTGTGCCAGTGGTAAATGGCCTTCCTTGTTGGTGGCTCCTTACCACACTAGTTTTTGTTGGACGCCAACACACCACGTTTGTGACTTTTGGTGACTATCCTCAAGTTACGAAACTACACTGTGGTGGTATACATTAAAAAAAAACTTTCAGTGTCTCTTTGAAATGACACATGTATGATAGGTGCACACTGTTTGGTTCTTGTGCAATAAATAATTGAAAGTGTTTGTGGTCTTTATGTACGCCTCATATTTTTTTATACATGGCAAAATCATGATATTCTCAACATTAGAAATGTTCATAATGTAACCATATGCATAAATTAATTTGCAAATGAATGTAAAATGACTCATTCCTCATCATTATGATCCATAGAACATGTATCCTACTAACTAAATTGGATTAGATGATGATGCATCACTATTAAATCATTTGCCTGTATTCTCTCTGTCGCCAAAAAGTGTATTATGAAGGGAGATAAGACTATTAGTTTGTTCTTTCAGTTGTCACTTGAAACTGAAAATAACATTGATATGAATGATCATCAAAAAGAAAAGAAACTTTATGGTTCCATGGACCTTTACAAGTCTCAACCAACTATGCAGTATACATGTAGACTGAAGAGATGAATGAAAATTTGAACCCAGATCCTCTGCTCACTGGGCAGATGCACGAACCACTACACCACCCTGGCACAGTGGCTCTGCACTGTTTGCCCCAGCATGCCTCCCTCCTCAGTCCCCTTATTCCCCCAAAACACAAAGAGCACCACAGAGGTTGTCAAACTGTCATGGAATAGCACCTCAGTTTTGAATGAAATGGGGATTCCTCTCTGGAACCATATAGTTTCATTTAATGAAAGCAGCTATACCTGGGTCTCAGGCAGGACCTCCTGTTTAGTTTGATTCTGAGGTACTATTCCAATACTGTTGGACATGTTCCACACCCAGGAGGATACCCTCTTTTGTGGGTCTGTGGAATAAATAATTAATGTAATCTAGTCTGAGAGCCCCTCCTCTTGTGGCAGTTAATTGTATATCACTGGAGCAACAAGGCATTGTGACTAAAAAGGACACACCATTCCCATTTTCTGGAATGGTTGCAAGGCAAATGCACTTAATTGCAGGCCTATATTATGGATAACAATCTGTTGAAGCATTAAAGAACACAGTTAACATTTCTGAATTGTGACACTCTTTGTAGACCAGAATTGTCTTCTCTAGGTCTCAACATGAATTTGATGAAGGGTAATTGTCTGAAACTTTACTGATAAAGGCAAAATAGTTCTCTTAATTCACCTCAAAAGCACGATAACCGACCTCGATATCAGATGGAGCAATAAATGAAATATTCGAAAGTGTCTTTCATTGGTTCTCAATAAATGGTCTAGCACATCATTTACAATGAAAATCAATCTTATTCAGTTTTGTACAAGGAAAGACAAATCATCACTAATAATGAAGCATTACGGAAACGAAATATGTGAAGACTGATTGTTAAAAATACGTGGGGGTACATAGTGATGAGAACAAGAATTATAAAACTGAGTGCAGCAACATTTGCTCTAAATTTGATTGCCATAAGTGGCAATGACATCACTAGAAAATTTAACTTCCTTCTTTCATTGATGTCATATTTAGAATGAGGGGCCTCTGACCCCTCCCCCTCCCCATCCCCCTAAACACACGCACAGTGCCTATCCTCAAACTTCTCATAGATAAAGAAATTAGGTAGCCTTGCAACACATACACTCTTATGAAGTTTGTTTTGAAGGATCAGCACAATTTGAAAATAATACTAGCATTCATAAATACAATACTAGGAGGAAAACAGTGGGACTTAATCTTGTTGTAGCACAGAAAGAAGCATATCATGCAGCCATAAAAATATTTGACAACCTCCCTTTAATTAACAAGGTGCTGGCTGATAATGAAAGTTGACAAGTGCTATTCCATAGATGAATTTCTGAGAAGGAAACAACAGGTTACCCACGAGCACTGATGTGCTGCTTCCTGGACTTGGGTAGGCGCGCCGGCCCCGGACTGAATCAGCCCAGCAGGTTAACAACGAGGGACGGCATGCCTGAATGTGGTTTTTAGGCAGTTTTCCACATCCAACATGGTAAATACTGGGCTGGTCCCCATGTACCACCTCAGTTACACAACTTACAGACATCTGAAAAACATTCGCACTATTTCATGGCTTACACTAGACGCAGACAGCTAGGGTACATTACTTCTGTCCTGGGGGGTACATGATGGTGACAAGAAGGGCATCTGGCAACAACACTCTGTGACACTAACATTGCCAACTCTATAGTAACAGGGTCAACCCCGTGTTGAAGTGGGGCAAAGGCCCAAGCAAATTATGAGAAGGTGACATCCAAAAATGAACATATCTACTAAATGCAATTTATCACAGTCAACATGAAACTTATTTTGGGCATACATAAGAATGAAAATAGCATACTGCAGTGTGAATGCCTTTTACTTTTAGGCCAAAAGGCAGTTCATATCTGTAAATCAAATCTACAATGAAAATATTCCTTTAAAAAGCACATTTAAATATGGACATGTTCTCATTGCATGAACCATGAGCGATTTTCAAAACCAAAAATCTTCTTCTTTCTTTCAAAATAACTTACCTCTTATTGTATAATGCTTGTTATACCATATCATTTCACATATTTTTATAGTGTAGTATGTGATACCATAGAAAAAACTGTAAAGTGGCCACTATAGTACTAATATTCGTTTTCAATATTTTATTCAAATTTCAGGTTTATTATTTAAAATGTTTCAGATCACCATGCCAGAATAAAATGACGTAACTGTGGCATTAACTATCTTTAGAAGTATTCTTTGACGTAAGTGTTACATGCAAAAAAGAATAATTTTCTTAACAGTCACAAGCAACATGGAAATATCATCGGTGATGGTTGTGTTCCAACTTAAGTACTAGTGATTTTGGCAGGCTTCTTAAAAAATAGTTTACTGTAAACCATCAACATCTTGTTTCCTATTATCTTAGACTGGATGGCTGAAAAGTACTTGGGCTTTTGTCCAAGGAAAGGGTTTTGTAGTGGTTCATCTGCTCTTTTACATCTAGTTGGGACTTCTAGAATGCATTTGTCTCAACATCAGTATGAGTGTTTCCCATAGCTTTGTACTTGTGTATGGAAATGCATTTTATTTCACATATTTAATGTGAAATCCCTATCTAAGGACCTACAAGATGTACATCGGCGAGCAAGGTTTCTTAGCTGAGTCACTGATTGTAGATCTCATTGTATTCCTCTTTTGTTACAATTGTTGGCCTTTTTCTTAAAAGTTTTCCTATTCTATCAAAAGTGGAGTCAGTGCATAAGTAACTGTGTCCTTTTAATAATAATAAAAAGTAGTGCTATGCAACATATTATGAGGGAGCACGGAAGCACAAACAGTTGCTCTGCATTAGAGAAACAGTGTGACTGGAATGGAAATCACTCGACTGGATGTAATGGATTAGTTATCCTTCACACAAAATGTGTATGTGGACACAGATGTATTTTCCTAGGCTTGTATCTTGGCAAATGTTTGATTTCACTTAAATTGTATGATTATCTAGGTTCTGCTTATCCTGTTTGTTTTGTTCCATTCTGTGTCTCATTTATTTTAAATTCCTGACATGTTTGCTTTTGTGAGTAAGCTCCTCATATAAAATTTTGTTGAGGATTAAGGCAGCAACAAAGTTCAGTAAATAGTCAGCATGAACTAATTCTGTGCAATGGGAACCCCAGAAAAGCAGATGATAAAAGCTCTCAGGTTACAATTGCCTTCCTCATCTTCCAGAAAACACGCTACTTTTGATTTTTGGGTCATGACAAATGTTGACCATCTTGATGAGATCAGTCTCATTGACTGGGTGCACATTTGTCAAACATGGATTTCATGAGCTGGGGACCTGTTAACACGAACAGTCGATTGCTACTCTAAGCTCTGGACATGCTTTTGCCTACCATCCAATGACACAGTAATGGAACATTGTACGTCATAGTGCATGGGATTTTGATCTTATTGGCTGAACTGTGAACATTGTAGGAGAAAAATAATTTTGAAAATGCACCATTTGTCAATAAGGGTTGAGGGGAGTGAAACAATCATTACTGAGTAACTGCTATGGAATATGCTGTACTGGGGCAAGCAGGGCAAGCTGTTTGGGTGGGCCCCAAATAGGCTTGTGATTATCTCACTGTGTAAATTTCCAGAGGGTTATTGGTTGACCCTACCACCCCATCAGCAAACAAACATTTAACAGTAAAAATGTGATAGTAACACAGTATCAGGAGAATTATTAAAGAATGTTGCACTAGTTACAGAACACAGATTTGAACCGTTGCCTCGTGACTCACATTCATGTGTGTATCTTCTTCTGCTTCTACACAATGAGCACTGATCCAAAGGAATTGCTGAAGAAATGGTCTTGGATGGTTATTGATTCATTCAAGAGACATACTTGAGGTATAGGGACTTCTGAAATTAAGTTACGCAACAGGCACGGCACCCTTTCAGAAGAGTGGGCATGTTACCAATTTCCTGAGAGACAATTCTGCTGCAGTACGGACAACAGGTTCATCACATTGTGGGAGTGAAATGGCTCTCCAAAGTTGAGGTACAAGGAACAGTAAGTTTCTTGTTAGCCAAACATACAAATTGCACACAAATTCGCCATGGAATTCTTGCAGTGTATGGTGCAATGCAATGTAGCATCCAGTCGTAGTGAAACAGTGCCAACAATTTGATGAAGACCATTCAGTCTTTCCAGCAAGCTCAGTGGATATTTGACAGGAAAGAGATTTTCCATCAAAGAGGAAATTCACACAGCAATCCTCAAATTGTTCCATGACTGAGGCACACGTTTATATTTTCAAGAAACTGAACAGTTTGTGGGATGTTACAATTGTTGTTTACAGGTTTTAGTGACTGTAGTGAAAAGTAGTATCTGCATCACTTTGAATTGTATTGCAGCATACAGTAAAAGTTACTCAGTCTGCCATAGTAACAGGTAACTTTCTTTCTGAAGTCTCATAGTTTCCTGCTGCTTTCACACCTTTCTTTGACAATCATCAGATGTCAGGTTACTCCTGGATGCATCAGTGAATGGAATCCTACTCTGCTGACTGAGTACCCATTCTGTGTTTTCCCGTACCCAACTCCACAGACCAATGCTTTGGGGGAGGGATGCTAGTGCTATCTGAGGCCACATTGATAATGTGGAGACTTGGATTCTGTCTTGACCATAGTTGCCTGATATCCCAGATATCTGGTTGGAAACCCAACTCCCAACTGTACTTTGTTGGGATAGATAAAATTCCTGGTTACATAAAAATGGACAACATTATATAAAATGATGCGGTCTTCACTTCAAATTGCTCATTACCAATTTCTAATGAGGGGCAGTCTTGTATGAGTTACTGACTTAAACTCCTCCTTTTATTAACAGCGCTAAGTGGCCATACTTGACTAAATAGCCATTGTTTTCAAGTAGTGCATCAGAGGTCAATCGTGACAGTGCTTTGTAATTCTCTGCTGAAAAAATTGAATAGGGTTGTGCAGTTTCCTTCCCCTGTGGCAGCCTTAGTCGTCATGATGATCTTATCAAAACATTCGAAAGAGAAATTGTGACGAAGGAAGCTGGGATAATTTTTTAATTTTTACTTCCCCTTGTTTTGCAATATGCCTCCTTCAAATTTGTTTCTTCACTTTCAACTAATTACCATTAACATATGTGAATTATAATCTGCATTTTCATAAAAGAGAAAGGCAGCCCCCTCAGGTTGAATTTTGTCTGTGTAATTGATTTTCTAATTTATATTGAGTATTCCTAGTTAGTATCTTTGATTTTGCCCTATAATAAGTCATTTTTATGTAACTTTAATTCCGATGTGGACTTATAAACAAATATAAATGGGAAGTTGTGCACTGGCCATACATAACTGTGTATTATTGGGAGGATGTGAAAGTAGAAGACTGTGCATCTGTCGGCTACATCATTTACAGTAGACAGTACTGCACATCCAACCCCTATGTTTTCAGCCAGTATGTAGACACCGAGGACAACAAAGGAACAAAGTAGGCAAACCACAACAAAATGGCAGTTCACTTGCAGCACAGTCTAAACTATGTTGAAAAATGATTTGACTTTGAAGAAAGTGTCTACAGGACTTTCAAACCATTTTCACTGACAGTGAAACAGAGCTCAGTTTCAGAATATCTAGAAGTTATTTCTTGCAGATGGGGATTTGATGTTTGAAGAATGTGTGCAGTTAAAGAACTTTCTCAAGGATGAAGAGAAGAACTTTTCAAGCTGAAATCTGATAAGTGGAAGGAATTTTTTTTCATTGTTATGAAAACTATGACAACTTCTTAAAACTTTTCCGTTTTGTTTCAGATGATGGTGAACACTTGGTGAGCTGAGAGGAACCTTTTCCCAGCAGCAACATTAGAAGCTGAAATAATAATAATAATAATAATAATAATAATAATAATAATAATAATGAAGATGGTTTAGTGATTTACATGTCTCCAGTTTTATTGAGGAAGAAGAGAAGATTCTATGAAGGAGATTGAAAAGTGAGCAAAAATCTCAATAAGGTAAAAAAAAACAAAAACAAAAAAACATTGAATTGTAGCCTGTGTGTGTTTAGTCTTGGTTTTTAAAAAATATCCCGATTTAGTTCAGAAAAAACTTGGTGACTGGTCTGTACTAATACAGCTGCCTTCTAAATGGGCAGTGCACAGCTCTTTTGCATTTTCTTGTGGGTGCCTATGAGCCACAACTCTTATGCTCTAAACAGGTTGTCGACTCCAGGCTACCACTGGAAGATGGTTTGTCTCACAGTAGTGGTTCTCTGTTTGAATGATGTCACTGTGGTGTATGACAAATTGACAGGCAACTTATCATGCTGCTATACACTCACAATGTAGATAAGCCTGAAATGATCCTTCAGAGCATGTTTACAGACAACACAGTTGAAGATTTTAATGAATCTGTCTCACAGAGATTTCTGTTCAATAGTAGATTATGATAAACATTCTGGCCAACAAAGTATCTGATTCCATTAAATTTTCAGCTATGTTTTTTCAATAATTACAAATCTGCTGTTCAAAAACGGAAGCCTTTTGGATTGATATTTTGTTTGAAATTTCTTTCTGTTTCTTTGATGTTTGAGATTATAAATTTCATGTGTTTCACATTTTCAAATTATTTGGTTATGAAAATGCCTCATAGCACTTCTGTGTCAAATAGAAACTTTTATAATTTTTCATAACCACTAGAACAGTTCCTGAAGTTAATATTGTAAAAATGTACCTTTGATGCTTTGCCCCCGTGAGTTGAGTTGTGCTATCGTTGTTAACTTTCTCAATAGTTTTAGTGAGGTTACTGAATGAGAGTAGTTGTCTTGGACTTGATGTCACATGGAACCAAGTGCAGTTTTATCTGTTGGACTGAGTAATGTGAACTCAGTGTATATCATGAACTGTAATTTGCTTTTATACTTCTGCAACTTTGAAATCAGTGACTCTTTTTTAGCCAGTTGCCAAAGCTTTAGAAATGTGGTTTAGCTGTTGATTACATTTGGAGAATTGGGCTTATCAAAAGCTACAATGTTGTTTCATCAGCAAGTCAAGATATTAACTGAAACTATATGACCTAGAGCCCACATGAATTGTACTTCTAAATATATTTGATGGTGAGCTGAGCCACAAAATACTTCAAATCATGTCGATGATTGTTGATACTGTTTTCTAGGTTATGCAACAAATGTCATTGGAACTCTATCCTACAGTGTCATATCCCAACATTACACTTCAGACAGTTCTGACAAACAAATGTTACATTGTTTCAATATTTTCTTGTTGTTTGGAGTGAGTAACGGGACTCTTATAAGACACAGGATGAGAGAAGAAATAAGGGTCTTGGAAGATAAGTTGAATGGAATGGAAGGGATAAAAATCAGAAATTTTTGACATTCCTACCTGGAATTTGCGTTGGTTGTTTTAAAAATGCTAAAATTCCACCAACCGACATATTGCCCCCTGCCAGTGGTGTGGTGTGATGCAACATGGAGGGGCAGCTGGTCAGCACACCTCTGTCCTAGGATTTTTTTAACTGTGAAACCACTACTACTCGGTCAAGCAGCTCCTCACAAGACTGACTGCATTTTGTACCAGTCACAGTCCCCCCCCCCCGAGGAAAAATCGCTGGCAGTTAGTCGAATGGCACAGCTAAGGAGGCAGACAGTGGAATGCGTAGTGTGTTAAAGAGCAGTTCTAAGATGAACATAAGACAAGAATAATGGAATGTAGTCAAGTTGAATCAGGAGATGCGGAATGAATAACGAGGGATGATCAGCGAGTTTGCATTTGAAAGCTGTACGAGGAGGGGTGAAAAAGCTTCTACCCTAACAAATAAAGAGTGAAAGAAATTTCATAATATAAATTTATTTGTATATATAATACCTGTGTACACCAATACACTTGGAGGCATGCTCAGATAACTTCTGCAAACCATTCAAAGAAAAGATCTTTGATTTCAATTGCAACAAAGCATCAGTCACTGCATCATCATCATCCTTTGAGGTATTTTTTTTCGGTTTGGGACAATGAAAAAGTCTGACCCAGTCAGATCTGGAGAATATGGCAGGTGACACATTCCACATCATTACGAAAGAATCGTGTTCATGATCCATGGAACAACTAATATAACTAACTAGAATTGGAAGTTTTTCATTGTCCATTATACGAGGTTTGTCCGGAAAATACGTATAAAGGTTGAATAATGTCTTTATGTTACAGGTTGCAGTCACCATCAGGTGAGACTACTGCTGTAATCAATCAAATCAATGCTCAGTTCGAGTCAGAGCACTCTGCGTGAAGGTGGGAGTGTGCAGCAGATTGTGTTCTTAAAGACCGTGGATTGACAGAATGATTGCTGACAAGCTGTCAACCCTCAAAACAATTGTTCACAAAAACTTGAAATGAAGAAATTGTACCGAAGCTCTTGACACCAGAACAGAAAGCAAAGAGGGTTGAGTGCTGTAGGGATTGGTTGGAAGCAGAGGAATGAGGTGACTTTCTCAACCAAGTCATCACTGAAGACGTGTCCTGGTATTAGAAATTCGATGTGGAGCTCAAAGCAAGGAATGGAAACTAGCAGGAGAACCGAGAACAAAAGAGTCGCGAAAATCAAGGTCCAATGTGATGACAGTGTTGATTCTTGGAGCATTGTTCACAAGGAATTTGTCCCTCCCAGCAAGAGAGTGAACGGAAATTTTTACGTTGAAGTTCTGACACGTCTCGGAGCTCTTGTGGCAAGAGTTTGACCCTTCATCACAAGAATGCGCCCGCACACATGTCGCTCGTTGTGTTTTTGGCCCTAAGCTCAATCACCACTGGATTTAATCCCGTGTGAGTTCTTCATGTTCCCAAAAATGCGTAATGGTGTGGCATTGGGAGATGTGGAAACGACATGGCAACTAAACAACATCACAACTGAAGACTTTCAGCAATGTTATCAACAGTGGAAACGGCGTTGGCAGAAGTGTATCACGCCTCAGGGTGAGCACTTTGAAGGAGACCATATTGTAATACCTGAATAATTGTAAAATAAAGTTATTATGCAACTTTTATATGTATTTTTCGGACAAACCTCGCAGATTAGGAAATGAGACACTGAAGATAATAGAAGTGTTTTGTTATTTGGGTAACAAAATAATTGATGATGGCTGACACAGAGAGGATATAAAATGCAGGCTTCACTGTATATCTGAAAAAGAGGAATATGTTAGGAGTGGATGTAAATGTTACGGAGTCTTTTCTGGAGGTATCTGCGTGAAGTGTAGCCTTGCTCCGAAACGAGATGTGAACAACAAGCAGTTGAAGCTAGAAAAGGATGGTATCTTTAAAAATGTGTTTCTAGGAAGAAATTTTGATGATTACGTGGATAAAACATAAGGTAAACTCTGTCCATCAGTACTGGCCGACCACCGTGTCATCGTTTACCAATGACGTCCAGCACACCACTATCCTGCCTGTGTCAGTTTTCTTGTCCTCGAGTTCCTCAGTTGGCATCACAAGGGTGAATGTACACTTTCCCAATCCTCTCACCCAGAAAAATCCCTGGCAGTACAGGGAATCTAAACCTGCGTCCTCGCCATGATAGGCAGCAGCAGTGAACACTAAGTTACAGAGGTAGTCAATAAGTGGATAGATGACTACTACTGGCACTCCACACCCTCTGCACTGCACCTAGAGGTGGCTAATGGAATAATTATGCAGTTGCAAATCAAATTACCAGGGACATAGTATTGAAAGAAATTTTCAGCACAACATGAGTAAAAGAAGGAACTGGTTGATAAGACATACCCTGATGCATCGAGGAATCATCAATTTGGTGTTGGTGGGATTTGAGTGAGAGGAGGAAAAGCTGTTGAAGGGGAAATACAGTAAGCAGGTTCAAATAGATGTAGGCTTGCATAGAGAGCTGCATCAAACCAGTCTTTGGACTGAAGACCACAACAACAAAAACAGTTGGCTGTGTGTAGGAATTTTCTGTGGTCAGGAAAGCAATGAGAAATGATTTTCTGATTAAGAAAAGTGCAAACACTATACATTAATGTGGTGTAAAATGTTTCTTGAGCTGTTTATGAAGCCAGAGAAATCTTATATTAGTTCTTTTGGCATGATAAACCTGTACACAATGATTAAACTACACCTACCCATGGGTTTTATGCAACTTGCAATGCCTACAAATGTCATGGGCAAGATTTTCATTTCTCTCACCCACTACATGCAAATTACTAGTCCTACATAAAAAAATGAACAGGATCTTTTTGTGGGAAATTTAATGTAGTCATTTCTTTTTGGGATGGGAGGGGATACATTTTTACTAGAAGCCATAGTTTTTGAATTATTTAACAAAAAGTACAAGACAGGCATTCAAATGCCTTTTTTCTTGAATGCCACAGAAAGTGTGGTGTCCAACAAAGTACAAAATGTAATGTAGTTAATTTTGATACAAAAAGGTTCTGTTCATTGTTTTTGCAGGACTAACAGTGAGCATGTAGGGAGGAGAGAAGATTAAAATCATGGGTGTGGTTCTTGAAGATGTTGCAGGTTCCATAAAACTTTATGGCAGGGGCAGCTGAATAACCCTGTGTATGATCCACAAGATTCAACAACATGCTGATCAAACCTCATGGTCAAACATGGCTGCTGATAGAAAATAGGTGGTTCATATTGGCTTGAGTATCCCCATTATGTGACTGCTGTAAAGAAGAGGATGTGGGGTGTTCTCCGTCAGCTTTTATACCCACACTGGTATGCCAAAAGGCATTAAAATATACAAGGCATGCCAGAAAAGTAAGTACCATTGTGGGAAAGGACTCATGAAAACATTTCTTCAGACCGTAACAGCCACCACTGTTCAGACATTTGTCATAGCAGTAATCCAACTTTTCTATGCCCTTTTCATAGAAAGATAATACCAGTTAAGACCTCCAATACTGATCACACTTGCTTACATCATCATAGGTGTTCAAGCACCTTCATCCTGACTGATGATGAAGTAAAAGTGGTAGTCCGAAGATGTGAGATCAGCACTGATTGGCAGGTGGTCTCACTGTTCCCAAGTGAATTGTTTAGTAAGGATTTCAGTGCCACCAGCAGAAATGAAGCATCATAATGATTTGATTGAGACTTTTGCATCTTTTGTTTTGAATAGTGTGATGGAGTTCTCTCGGTGTTTTGCAGTATTATACCGCTTTCATGGTTTCAGCTCTGAGAAGGAACTCAACAAGCAGAATGCCTTGTTGGTCGCAGAATCCATTTCACCTGACTTTTTGCACTTGCAACTTCATTATGATTTCTTTTTTGGGGGTGGTGGAGGATTGTCGGACTGTCAGTTCCTTCACTCCATAGATTGTTGATTTTATTTTGGAGTGTCATGAAGACCCCAAGTTTCATCACCAGTCACGATTCTATTTAAGAACTCATCTTCCTTATCACTGTATTCAGTGCTGAAATGTCAAAACTCTGCCAAGGTACATAATTTTGAAAGCATTTTTCAAACGCAATTCACAAAAATTTAAGCAATTTATGACTGAGTCATGCAAAACAGTTTTTGAAATACATTCTTATTGTGAACCATGTGTTTTCTCACCCATACCATCAGTGACAACAGAAGGCTGTCCAACACATGCTTCTTCATGAGTGTTTCTTCAACTGTCTCATCCACTTTCTCACCATAAATGTCTACAAGTTGATGAATTTCAGGTGGCTTAATGTTCTGTGTGTTGGAACTAAACATAACAGAGCACACTTCACAGTCACTGGGCTCAGAGGTCGTCCTAAAGATTTTGACTGATCACTAACAAATATAAATACCACAAAATTGAGCTGCAGTGTCAAGACAATGAACCAGAGAAATGTGTGAACCTACAACACAAGTGCTGCAGTGGCAGTAGAATGATTTGGCAATTACTTTCAGGATGCACCTCATACTTAGGACTTCAATGGAAGTGCCTGTCGCCTTTTAATGTAAATTTTTGCTTATGATGGTAACTATGTTTAAGCAGTGTGTGTGTGTGGCAAGGGGGTAATTAACAGTTGAACTATCTTTGTTTTGTTTATCTCTCTCTAGTCATGACAGGTAATGTGAATCAAGGACAAAGGTACTTTCTGAGTTACCTTAGTCAAGCTCCAACCCTTCTGTCCTGTACAGCTACTTGCTTTTATCCTGAGGTTGTTACTCTCTGGTCAGCAGGTGCTCCTAAAAAAGTTGCATACATTGTGTACAAAAATCTACATTTACAAAGAATTTGTGGGGCCAGACATGTTAGTAATGCTCAAGATATGGTGTGACTATTGGTATAGGGGCAATTCAGAAAATATCACCTGTCTACATTATGGCACAACTGGAATATGCTTGCTCAAATAGTGACAATGCATTCAGCTGAACTGGTAACCAGTGCTTCATATACCAACATCGTCTCCCCCTATAAAAAAAGAAATTTAGAGGCAGTCACATAAAAAAAAGCTTCTTTTCCTCTCCTAAACACTCGAAAATTGTGTGTATGTAGTTTGTTTTCATATACAGGGTGTATTAAAAGAGCTGTCACCATTACCTACACTGCTTGCATGGTATTAATTTGCACACAGATTTCTGGTTGTTCCACTGGAAAGCTTACCAAGACATTTACAGCATAAAACTGATACCTGCTTGTATTTTAAAAAATGTACACAGCTCAAAGGTAGTGCAACTGCAGCTCTGTAGAATTACCATGCCTTTCATGCAGTACAACATTTTTAACCTCTGGGATTTGCTATGAAGTAATTACTCGATGCCATACGAAAAAACAAAACAGCCTCACTGCTAATATTTCTCACATACGTAATAGGTGATGGGAACAATGAAACCAACAAAATTAAGAAGACCATTAGCATTTTTTTTTTAAATTCATCTATCTTTTACAGTAAATTTCAACCATAAATGTTTCGTAGGCACATTACAACATTAACAAACACTGCATTATAAATATAATTTGGGACTTCAGTGTGCTACTATATACATGACCATTTTTATTACTTGAGGGTTAATTTTATCAACTTACAGAAACAGTTAGTTTAAGAAACATTTAATCATGCCGATGGTCACCTGTTATCTCACTGCTACATAGTGTTAAACCATAAGCTAGGTGGAAGACTCACTGGACGAAAAATTGTTAGAACTACCTACATACATTGGTAAAAAGCACTTCTGCTGGTCTCAAAATACTTTATTGTGCGCTTCTGTTCCAAATGACAACTTCACAGCTACAGTAATTTCACCAATAAGGTGGGCTACAAATAGGTTGTAATATTCTGACCTGAGTAGCTCTTCAGCAAATAGAGCTACATAATATGTGCTACTGTTTTTACGTGACCACTAATGCTAGTCATGTTTACAATAGAAACAATAATTAGGCCCAATACATTTAAAATTGTATGCCTACAGCCAGAATGTACTACTTGTTGGAAATGAAAATTCATCAAAATACTTGTAGTACAGACTGAAATACCTTGCATCCATTCTCTCTTGCTGCAATAAAGCTAAATCTCATAGCCAAAGGCAGTTGTACATTGTTGAGGGGAACTAGAACAGCTAGTAAATGTAACTAAATAATATCTGTATTCATTTGAGTTTGTTTCACCAAGATCCAGATTATGTTGTCACTTATGTCCCCTTGTTCTCACATTAACCGATTAGTTTTCAAATTTGGCCAATTGATACAAGACAGACTTATAACTCCTTCATGTTCATTGTTATTGGCAATAACTTTATTAGCTCTGATGACAATACAAAACTTGATAAACAAGTCAATGCAATCTGTGCCAGCACTTACCTCTTTCAAATTTTGTTTACATTCAGTGCTATTCATTTTGTTCTAAGGCTTGTGTTTAGTATAAATAACCAATGGTGCATCTGTAGGCCATACCAGGTCCAATATTAAAACTGCCTCAATTTGATCCCATAGATTGCCACTTTACTGATGTGGCATTTAATAAATTAAAAATAGCATCTCTCTTGAAATATTTACAAACTGAATACTGCTGAACAAGACGTACGTACATTTTGACACAGTTATACAATTGAAAACGTTGACAGATGCTCCAAAAATTTCTTTTGCAACCTGAATACTGAAACATGTTCTAGGAACTACTTTAAAATGTTAAAATTCTACACTGGAAGACACTCTGTTTCATTTTTAATTACTGCAGAAGGGCAGGAGCAAGATAAGGTACTTTCAGGTTCCAGTACTGACCATGGTCTTACTGTCATCCAGTTAGAAACATTCACACAATGTTAGTCATAGCAGAAGCACTTCCACTACAATGGTTGTGACAAGTATGCTCCTAAACCCTATTATTCTCATTTACTTTTTTGTGGTTTACATTGTTCACTGATAAACAATGGCATCCTAGCAGACACTGTAGAAATAAACTTCTTTGGACCAAATACATGTTAAATGTTTATTAGTATTTCTGTCACAACAATAGAAGGTAAGTAAGGTTGCTCCACACCAAAATTATAAAATTTTTTACTGCCAACACCAGTTGTTCTGCTCCAAAATCAAACTAAATTTTCAGGTCTTCTGTGTGGTCTGCAAGTTCCTTTATGTTGGGAGCATATGTTTTACTTAATAGACAAGTTTTCTAGAACTTGTGATTTAGTAGAAAGCAAAGAAAAAACTAAAAGGCGATGAAATGAGAAATTAGAATGTGTGAGAATCACTCCAACTAGGCCAGTGGCTATATAATCTTGGTGGTGCACGGAACTGGGTTCTCAAGGCTGAGAAGAGACAGAAAAATGAAGTGAGATGTTTATGTTCCTTTGAAAGATCTAGAGACACTAGGAAGGATTATGTATGCCAATCAAGGACTATTTAAGACCATGACAGTTGGTCCTCTTGACTAGGGGTGTGAGAGAACAAACCACCACAGAAGAAAGGGAAAAATATTGTGAACTGCTATGCCAGATAGACAAATGTGTAAATTCATTAACTGAACACATAACAGGTATTGACTAGTAATAAGTTTCGCCAAAGCCAGTTGTCATTGGTTAGGTCAATACATGCCTAAGATGTCATTTTTCATGAGTAACACTGTGTGAACAAAGAACAGCTCTCAAGCATACTAAACATCAATGACCCGCTGCCTACTGGAATAACAAAGTTTCTTTATGGACCACATTTTGATTACTTGGCAGAAGCAATCTCTAGTTTATAGTGGGCTGTAATGATATCAAGCATAATATCTCACATCACCTCATAACTTTGGCATTCTGCTGTTTTTAGGGCAGTGATTAACAAATCAAAGAAGTTCGCCAAGATATGGCACCATTTTTTATAATACCTGCCACTCTGCTTGTGTCATGTTAATGGAAACTGACAATCATAGCACCCACAATGGTTCAATTTTCACTTTCACAAAAAGAAAACCAGACTGTCTGTGGGTTTGGTGTTCAGCAGGGGGCAAAACCTTGTTAGTGGTCTCGCTGCGAGACTCAAAAGCATTCTAATGCCCGTGCTTACATCACCGGGTTTTGAGAGAACTGTCGGAAGGCAGCAGTGTTATTCTTGGCAGGTCCTGGCAAAAATTACTATTGGGACAGCAAATGCATTAAAACACTAGAAACTGCTGTCAGGTAGAACCACTGTACTCAATAACAACCAGAATCATTTCTATAAGTATCGCATATGAGTGCAGCTTATGGAAACTATATGGACATGAGTTCAAAATCCCTTTCTTATCTGCAGGAATTTACACTAGATTATCACACAACAGCTGTAGGGACCTAGAATAAGTTTATTCATTGAGAATACAGAAAATTGCGACACTCTCATTTCGTTATTTTCAACAGAACAACCAAAGGAAATGGAAAATCTAGCTGAAGAAATTAATAAATTACACCACAAAATTCAATTCACTTCATGTCACTGTAGGAATGAAACATTAACAAAACTTTTTATATAAAATTCTGAAATTTCCAGGAAGCCAACAATTACCAGGGTTACCATCCATATCAATATAAAAATGTGTTCTTCAGAAGAATGTTTAATCACATGCGTAATGATCCAATGGATACAAGTGAAATATAAAAAGAAACACAAATTGGTAAATCAGCTGCCTCCAGTTATGAATACATTCCCGCTGTAATACATGAATTAAACCAACCACCCACAAACAGGAAGACCATCTTTGTAATAAGCTGACCTTCCTCAAGGAAGATTTCATGCCAACCTCTTCAAGTTGTATGACATAAAAATAAGCTTCTTCACAAGCAACACAATACTGAAAGCACTAAGCAAGAATATCACAAGTCAGGTATGTCCAAACTTCTGCAATAAACAAACTGGTAGAAGCACAGGGATGCAATCTGTCTTAACATCCAAAACAAATCTGACTTTGCAGAATGAGTTACTGGGCAAGAATTGTGGCAATCAGTGTAGAAAAGAACCAGGCAAGAAATCTGACTTTCTTGAAGGAACTGAAATATCTTTCAACAGAGATACAGCACCAGTCTACTTGCTCAATGACAAATCTTGCCTTCACAACTATGAAGGCTTTATATTTCAAAAATAATTAAATTAAAAAAAAACCTGCCCCCCTATCTCTCTTTACATCTTACCTACATTAATATCACTATAAATAATCTTGCATGATATATCTAAGCCTTCTACTCTTGTTTTTAAAAGTAAACTTCATCTACATAGCAAGAGCTGCAAGTATTGGAACTTAACTCTATTATTGGGCATTCATGTTCAGTTTTGATAAAAGTATTTACCCACACACTTTTATTGTCTCTGAGCAAAGTATGTTATATCTTCATAACACGCATCAGTTGTACAGTGCTGGCTAAGTTTAGTAATCAATTGTGCCTCATGGGCATGACTATTGTCTGAAGTAGTGATGGAAGGAATTGACACTGTGAATGCTGCATAGAGGGCTATGTGAGTATCTTTTCTGAGCAGCACATTGCAAATCATACCAGATAAGCTCAATGTTCAAATCTGGGGAGTTTAGTGGCCAGTGGAAGTGTTTAAATTTAGAAGAGTTTTCCAGGAACCACTTTGTAGCAATTCTGGACCTGCCAACTGTATCATTGTCCTGCTGGAATTGACCGAGTCCATCAGAATTCCCAATGGACAGGATGCTTATGTATGTGTCACCTTTCAGGGTCATACCTAGCCATATACTCCAACTGCATGCCTCCTACATCATTACAGAGCCTCCACCAGCTACAACTGTCCCCTACTGACATGCAGTGTCCATAGATTCAAGAGGTTGTCTCCATGCCTGTACGTGTCCAACTGCACGACACAGTTTGAAATGAGACTTGTCCGACCAGGCAATGCGTTTCCACTCATCAACAGTCAAATATCGGTGTTGATGGACCCAGGTGAGGCATAAAGCTTTGTGTCGTTCAGTCATCAAGGGTACACAAGTGGACCTTCCGCTACAAAAGTTCATATCGGTGATGGTTCACACTCTGACACTTGTCCATGGCCCAGCATTGAAATATGCAGAAGGGTTGCACTTCTGTCACTTTGAATGATTCTCTTCAGTTGTTGGTCCTGTTTTTGCAGGATCTTTCTTCGGCTGCAACGATGTCGGAGATCTTATGTTTTACTAGATTCCGGATATTCACTGAATGCTCATGAAAATAACCACTTCATTCTTACGTTGGAGATGCTTTGTCCCATTGCTCATATGCCAACTATAACACCACATTCAAATTCACGTAAATCTTGATAAGCTGCCATTGTAGCAGCACTAAGCAATCTAGCATCTGTGCCAGAAAAATGTTGTCTTATATAGGCATTGCCGACTGCAGTGCCATAATCTGTATGTTTACAAATCCCTGTATTTGAATACGCATGCCTAAGCCAGTTTTGTTGGCAATTCAGAGTATATACATATCCAGTGAGAAGATAATGATATGTTACCAATCCACATACTGTGATGGAAGAGGTACATGGCAGGGAATGTGTTCTGTTGTTTGGTGGTTGATGGTATTCTGGGAACATTTTATCCTCAGAAAAAAAAACCTCTTACCTTGATATGCTCAGGCTGTTACTATGACTGGCTGACTCCCGAGACACAGTCTTTTTCCAGCAATATGGTGCACTGTGGCAGATGTTGCGGACCAGGTGTTACGAGGTATGGTGAAATGGCAGGGGTGGTCCTATTCCCTGGTGTTCTAGGCCAACAGGCATTAGAAACGTGGGCTTGTTTCTGTGAGCACATACCAAGGACAGATTCTAACAAGCAGCTGTCAACCACATCAAAAATTTAATGAACAAAATCATTTCTGTCCTTGCCACAGGTGATGCAGATATAATGTGCTGAATGTGGATCGATCCTGATAACAGACTGGAAATTGTGCCCACATGTTGAAATTGATTAAACTGCATAAAACTTTGTGACAATACCTTAGGCCTAATTTGTTTGCATGCTGTTACACAACATAAGTGTTCTGTAACTTTTGAGACACTCTGTTTATCCTCTGCCCATGGCAGGTTAAAAACCTTATTGTGCTGTCAGAGCCCTTGATATGTTCTCAGAAAGAGGCTAAACCACCACACATTTCAAGTCACCTGCTGTCCAGTTTATGTGGTGTTTGCTGCACTGACAACATATACATTTTTATGCTTCAATAGTCTTCTGCATGGGTCCCACTGCATGCAACTTGCCATCACATTATTTGGTTGAAAACTAGTAGACATGGGTCTGCAGTGATTCCTGTTGTGTTTGAGACTGACTGTCAATGGCAACTTACAATGTTCATCTCGATGACTAACTACGAGTTAGGATCTTAATGTGGCCACATTGTGTGGTACAACATTCCTTGTAGACAAGCATTTGGGAGAGAATAATCCCATACGAGGAGGATTGAGGAAAGAGCATGTAAAAGGCACATTATAAAATATGTGATGAGGGGAGGAAAATAACATGGAGTAGCATCTATCGACCCACTTCACTGAGTGGTCAGCATATCTGACTGCCATGCAGTTCATTTCCAGTCATGTCACACCTTCTCTCTGCTCAGGGAGTGGGTGATATGTTGTCCTTATTATTGATTCATCATCGCCAGCATGAAAGTCACCCACCGTGGTGTCAACAGAAAAGACCTGCAACTTGTCAGCCAAACTTACCCAGCAAGTGACTCCCAGGTATCAATGTCCATATGACCACTTCATTCCACCTAGAGCATTAGAAAGGGAAACGTACCAAAGAGGAACAGTGACCAAATATGCTAAATGTGTTGGGCTATAAACAAACAAGGATACTATTTCAAAATTTAAAAGCTTTTGTCTACCTTGGTCACCAAAGTCTGAACATTATGGCCTTTCCTCAGAAACATACAGTGATCAGAAGTCCAAAGTAGCAACCAAAAAGATATCTTATCAGTGTACTATCAGATATGAGGCTCCTCTGAAATTGTCTATGGAGGTTTTTTACTTTCTCCTACATAAAGGGTGAGATGAACTCCACTGATCAAATTCAGTTGGTGGTTCAAAGATGTTTTATGAGTATTTTGGTACAATGGACCTTGGTCTCCTGTGGCTCACTGCAAAGTAATAATGTAATTATGATTTATTTAGTTTGTTACCTTCATTTCTTCTGAAAATACACTGTCCAGCAGACACGTTAATGTGACTACCCGTCAAGACCTCGAATAACCTCTTTTTGCAGTGCACACCGTTGCGAGACATGCAGGAAGAGATTCATGGAAATGATCATATGGCATTAATGACTGGCAGACCCCATCCAGGCTCGATCAGTTGCCTACTGCAATTCTTTTCATTTTATGCTGCTTTTGAGACATGCTTGTTGATGACAAGAACAACACAATGCCCACTTTCCAAGGACACAAAAATCCCGTATCAAACAGGGCTCCCCCACGTGGCTGTGAGGTTCTGTATTAACAGGGGTGTGGAGCCATTACTATTTCATTGCCAAGTCTAGGTTTCTCATGTGAGGATCCACGGACAATACACCCTGGCAGGGGGGTTCCCACAGATTCTCAGTTGGTTTATATCTGAGGACTTTGGTGGTTAGAGGCATGTGATAAACTCGTCCTGTTGCTGTTTGAACCACACATGAGCTGCGAGCTGTGTTGCATTGTACTGCTGGTAAATGTCACTATGCTGAATAAAAACAAACTGTGTGTACGGGTGGACACGACCCTAGAGGACAGACGGATACATCTGTTGATCCTTTGTGCCTCCCAGAATATCATCACCACCCAGGGAATGCCACAGACTCCCTCCCCTGTCGTGCCCCATTCTGACAGTTGTTGCAGTGTGTTTTGCTTTCAGACATTTAACAATGTGCATTCCAATAGCCATCTGTCATTTGAAATGCCTCTCAGTTCATCTGGGTGGTCAGTTGTTTAACAGATGCACGTCTCTGCAGCTGACACTCACCCCTGTCATCTGTGGCCCATGACTACACAACAGTATCCACGGCACCAATTCTGAATAGCACCATTTTGCTGAGCACAGTATACTTTAACCACACTGACATGCGAACAGTTTACAGACTTACTCATTCTCAAATGCTTCCATCCTTTCCCCAAAAGCCAATGACAGTGCACATTTTGTCTCCTCCTTACAGTGACAACTGCACTGTTTTCTGTGGCTCCCAACATGCTTTGTATACCCTTCACTGCTAGTGGTGTTGTCTGTGAGTGGTTACTGCATGTCGATTTTGATTGCAGGTAGTGGTCACATTAATATTATGGACCAGACCATGTATCTACACAATAAAGAAAAAAACCCAGTGTAGCATATCAACTGTATTTTGTCAAAAAATATGCAAGTTTTTTCCACAGAAACGGAAAATTTCTAAATTCGTTCCCCTGTTGAAAAAGAGTGATAATCTTGAAACAGAAAACTGCAGACCTGTCTCACTTCTCCCA